>NW_026647651.1:32500-73342 GCF_950295315.1 Erinaceus europaeus | reverse complement strand
CTCTGTAGCCGCTGAGTCCTGGGGGATTTCTCCTTGTCACCAGTTCTCTGCTGCGGGAACTCCCGCCGGGAAGCGGAGAGGCTCAGCCGTCATCCCCCATCTGGCCCGAGCAGCGGCGTCCGGTCCTGGAGTCTGTCTCTCTCACCCCTTTCCGTCCGCAGGCCGCGCGTGTCTGTCCTGCCCTGGCTTTAGCTGCTCCCCTTTTCCTCCCTTTTTAAAGTCGTTTCTTTGCCTGAGACCTGGCGGAGGGGGTGCGGCCCAGCAGTCTGTCTGTCTGTCTGTCTGTCTGCCTGGTCCTGGCCGCCCTTAGTCCCGGGAGCCTCCCTCGCCCCTCTGCCCGCACTCACCTGTGGTTGCCGAGCTCCCAGGCGTCCTCGCCGGGTCTGCCTGAGTCTTCAGCCGGCTCTTGTTGCTTTTCCTGTTCGACCCGGCCAGTGGCCCGCACTCCACAGCCGCCCCGGAGCCCCTCGACCCTGCTGCGGGGACTGCGAGGGGCGGGCGGTGGGCCGGGCCAGCCCGAGTGCGCCGGTCCCCGCTGACCCTCCTGCCCTGCCGGCTGCGCCCAGCTTCCACCCGGAGGCCCGTGCCGGGAGCCCAGTGCGGCGGGAGCTGCTCTCGGACCGGGCTGGAGCGGGGCCTGCGGCTTCCGGTCCCGCCACCCGTGATGGCGATGCGTGTCCGCGGGCTCCCGGCTGCCCGTGTGTGTCTGAGCCCACGGGGAGGAAGGAACCCGCCCGCGCCGCCCAGCGCCCGTGTCCCCCGGCCGGCCCGGCCGCTCGCTCCGGCCGCCCGTCCTCCCCGGGCTCTGCCCCTCGGCGCCGGCCGCCCTGGACGCAGGCTGCACCCCGACGTCCCGGCCCTGCCGCTGGCGCCACCCTCGGCCTTGGGCTCCGGGGCTCCGCTATCGGGGGCTGGGCCGTGGAGGCCGCGATCCGCTCAGTTTGCCCAGCGCACCGTCCTCCAGGGTCGCGGGATCGCACACGAGGGGAGGGCCGGGGTCGGCAGGGGCGGGCGCCGGGGGGACAGTGCCGGTGCCAGTCCTCCGTGCCGGCCTCTCGTCAGCCCTGGGAGTCAGGCTCGGGTCCGCGTGGACACCGCCGGCCCCGTGGCAGCCGGGGCCATGGCAGTGCGTGGCCGGGGGCAGGTTCCTGAACGTCGGAGCCACGGGGCAGTCGGCGGAAAGCGGGGAGGCGTCCCCTCCTGGCCCCTCGCCTCGTGTTCTCACCTCCTGCCCTGCGGCGTGGGGAGAGGCTTTCCTCGCCCACCATCTGGGGGGCGCCGTCGAAGGCTGTCTGTCCCGGCTCACGTGGAGCTTGCCCCAGTAGTGTCCCCGCCAGGCGTGGGCAGCTTGCCTGACAGGGTGGCTTTCTGTCATCTTCCTCTAAAGCCGACAGTTCCGTTTGACAAAGTGAGGACAGAGTCATATTTTTAAACTTGGCAAACCACGCTCCGTTCTGCACCAGGACCCCGGCAACCGGCTGTCGCGCCTGCCGCCGGGGGCGTTCCAGAAGGGGCCAGGCCTAAGTGCGGGGGGTGGGGGGTGCCCGCGTTCCCTGGGCAGGGGTCTCCCGTCCCCCCACCTCGAGCCACGCATGTCGCAGCCCAGGAACCCTGCACACTCAGCGCGGCTGCAGGGTGTCCTCTGGCGGCTGGCGGGGTTCTCCTTCCAGCTTGGGGGCGCCGGGCCGAGGCTGTGGCAGCCCTTTCTGGGGTCGGGTACACCCTGGAGGGAGGCCCTCAGCGGGGCGTCAGCAGGTGTCTAGGAAACGCTCCCTAACCCCGGGGTGTCCATCTGCCTCCTTTCCGCCGGCTATAAGACCTGTCAGCCAGGACTGCCATCTGGAAGAACCCAGATGCCCTGGGTGTGCTAGGCCAGGCTGGTACCCCTGCTGCCACTGCCCTCTGGCCCTGAGGCCTTCTGGGACACCCTCTGCCTGTCCTGTCCCCCCCCCCCAGTCCTGCTGGGACACTCTCTGCCTGTCCTGTCCCCCAGTCCTGCTGGGACACCTTCTGCCTGTCCCCCCCCAGTCCTGCTGGGACACCCTCTGCCTGTCCTGTCTCCCCCCAGTCCTGCTGGGACACCCTCTGCCTGTCCTGCCCCCCCCCCCAGTCCTGCTGGGACACCCTCTGCCTGTCCTGTCCCCCCCCTAGTCCTGCTGGGACACCCTCTGCCTGTCCTGTCCCCCCCCAGTCCTGCTGGGACACCCTCTGCCTGTCCTGTCCCCCCCCCAGTCCTGCTGGGACACCCTCTGCCTGTCCTGTCCCCCCCCAGTCCTGCTGGGACACCCTCTGCCTGTCCTGTCCCCCCCCAGTCCTGCTGGGACACCCTCTGCCTGTCCTGTCCCCCCCCCCAGTCCTGCTGGGACACCCTCTGCCTGTCCTGTCCCCCCCCCAGTCCTGCTGGGACACCCTCTGCCTGTCCTGTCCCCCCCCCCAGTACTCCTGGGACACCCTCTGCCTGTCCCGTCCCCCCCAGTCCTTCTGGGATACCCTCTGCCTGTCCCGTCCCCCCCAGTCCTGCTGGGACACCCTCTGCCTGTCCTGTCCCCCCCCCAGTCCTGCTGGGACACCCTCTGCCTGTCCTGTCCCCCCCCAGTCCTGCTGGGACACCCTCTGCCTGTCCTGTCCCCCCCCAGTCCTGCTGGGACACCCTCTGCCTGTCCTGTCCCCCCCCCCAGTCCTGCTGGGACACCCTCTGCCTGTCCTGTCCCCCCCCCAGTCCTGCTGGGACACCCTCTGCCTGTCCTGTCCCCCCCCCAGTACTCCTGGGACACCCTCTGCCTGTCCCGTCCCCCCCAGTCCTGCTGGGATACCCTCTGCCTGTCCAGTCCACCCCAGTCCTGCTGGGACTCCCTCTGCCTGAGCTGTCCCCCCCAGTCCTGCTGGGACACCCTCTGCCTGTCCTGTCCCCCCCCAGTCCTGCTGGGACAACCTCTGCCTGTCCTGTCCCCCCCCCAGTCCTGCTGGGACACCCTCTGCCTGTCCTGTCCCCCCCCAGTCCTGCTGGGACACCCTCTGCCTGTCCCGTCCCCCCCCAGTACTCCTGGGACACCGTCTGCCTGTCCTGTCTCCCCCCAGTCCTGCTGGGATACCCTCTGCCTGTCCAGTCCCCCCCCAGTCCTGCTGGGACTCCCTCTGCCTGTCCTGTCCCCCCCAGTCCTGCTGGGACACCCTCTGCCTGTCCTGTCCCCCCCCAGTACTCCTGGGACACCCTCTGCCTGTCCCGTCCCCCCCAGTCCTGCTGGGACACCCTCTGCCTGTCCTGTCTCCCCCCCCAGTACTCCTGGGACACTCTCTGCCTGTCCTGTCTCCCCCCAGTCCTGCTGGGATACCCTCTGCCTGTCCAGTCCCCCCCCAGTCCTGCTGGGATACCCTCTGCCTGTCCAGTCCCCCCCCAGTCCTGCTGGGACTCCCTCTGCCTGTCCCGTCACACCCCAGTCCTGCTGGGACAGCCTCTGCCTGTCCTGTCTGGGGGCACCGCTCTGTGGGGCCGGGGAGGGTGATGTCTACACCACATCCAGGCCTGGTGACAGGGTCCCTTGGAGGGGGACCTGGGGTGCTGGTGCTGGTGCTGGGTGCTGTGTGGGTGCAGGACGTAGTGCTGCTCCCAGGGTTCGCGCCTGTGGGTGGTGCAGCGAGGAGCTCGCAGAGAGGGTGCTGGGGTGCGAGCCTGCAGGGATGGGTGCCGGCTGGCGGGCCTGTGAGGGGCGTCACCGCGGGTCCTGGCTGTGGCCCTGGCGGAGGCAGAGCACCAGGGACCCTTCCTCCCGCCTCCCGGCCTGGCCTTTGTTAGCACTCTGCACATGCGGGCCAGTGTGAGAATGCACATGAGAACACGCGTGTGCGTGGCGTGTGTGTACGTGTGAACGTGCGTGTGCGGGGCGGCCGAGTGCTGTGCCGGTCCCGGGCTTGGGCCTGGGCGCAGGGGAGGTTCTGTTTCTCTGGTCACATGTCTGGAGGAGACGGGTCCTGGTTCGGGGGGACACTGGCCTCTCTCCCGCGTGGACCTGGGGACGCGGTGGCGGGGCTTGGCCTGCCCGCCTGACCAGACGGGCCTGGGGGTGTCCGTCCCCGGGGACCCTGTTTGTGCGGAAGTGCCCGTCTCTTGGGCTCCCGGTGGCCTCTGCCGGGGTTCCTGCTCCAGGAAGCCAGCTGTGTCCCTCCGTCCTCATTGTGTCGTTTCCTGCGGCCGTGCGGTCGGCCTGGTCACTTCAGTCCCCACGTCGCCTGCAGCGCTGGCGGGAGGGCCCAGCCACCTTCCCGGTGTCCGAGGCGGGAGGCTTCCCCTTCGGCGTCCGAGACGTGTCCAGATGGGCTCCCGCCGCCTCCGCAGCGCCATGAAGGTCTGGGGGACCCGGGTGCCCCTCGGTGGGGGGAGGTCTGCGGCCGCAGGCAGGGTGAGGCGGGCGCAGGCAGCTGACCCCAGCCGGGGTGCCGGGCTTCCTGCGTCGGACCGTCTCGGAAGGGAGGGCTGTGCCGTGGCCGTCTCCCCGCGGCCTGGGCCCGGGCGGTGTGGGACTCACCGGCCGAGATGGCGGAGGGGCGGCGAGCGTCAGGAAGAAGAGTCCGGAAGGGGTGGCAGGGAGGCCGCAGAGGCCCGGCCAGCCGCATGGGGACCTGACCTCCCTGCCCCGGGCTCTGCTGCCCAGGAGGCCGGTTTACTTTGCCCAGGACCCCACTGTCCCGTGGGAGGGTGGGCGAGGGCTGGTCGGGTAAGCGGACACATCGCGGGGCTCCCCGCCTGAGCAGGGCCGCTTCACGGCTCTCCATCCCGTCCCCGTCCCCCTCCTCCTTCCTCCGCTCTGTCTGTCTGTCTGTGTGCTGCGAGGGAGGTGCTAAGGGGCTGAGCACAGGGGCTGAGCACACCTGCCCCAGGCACAGGCCCCACCCGCCGGGAGCTTCCTGAGCCGGGAAGCTGGGCTGCAGGTGTCTGTCTCTCTTCCTCAGTCTCCCCTCCTCTCTCCGCTTTCCTCTGTCGTGTCCAGTAAAATAGAAGAAGGAGAAAGCGAAAAGTGGCTCCAGAAGCACTGGGTTTGCAGCGCCAGCCCTGGGGGCAGAGCGAGCGGGAGACCGGCAGCCCTACTCCGCCCGGTGCGGCTGCAGCTCGAACCCAGGCCCGCGGGTGGGGGGTGACGGGCTCGGCCCCGCAGCCTGCCCCCGCTCCGTTCCGCTGCACACGGAAGGAAGGAAGGAACCCTGAGCCGCCGCCCCGCTTCTGTCTTCCAGACCTTTGACGCCAATGACTTGTACCAGGGGCAGAACTTCAGCAAGGTCCTCAGTTCCCTGGTGACGCTCAACAAGGTCACGGCAGGTGAGCCCCTCCTGGCAGAGGGCAGCGCCAGGCGGCCTCCGTGGGCTCCCACACAGCGAGGCCCGGCCCCTTTGCCGCCGCCACAGCCTGGCACTGGGCCCGGGGTGCAGGGGCGACACCCGCACGCGGGCACCACCCGAGGCCCCGGTGTGATGGGACTCCCGTGCCACAGCCCGGGCCGCCCGGTGAGCTGCCTGTGCGCGGGGGGTCGTGAGCCAGGGGCCACCCCTCCTGGCCGTCACTCTCGAGGGGGCGGGCGGTGACACGGCCACGGGGGGGGGGGGGGGGGCCGGGACGGCCCAGCAGCAGCAGAGACGGTTCCCTCCGCACAGGGACGGACGCGTCCTTGGAGGACACGGGGTCCGCTTTGTCTGCATGTGAATGCCGCTCTGTGTGGGGCTCCCCGTCCCCCAGACGTGGGCTGGGCAGCGACTCTGTCTGCGGGAGGGCGAGTGTGGGCTACTGAGTGCTGAGCCCCGTCCCCCCATCCCCCTGTCCCCCCGTCCCCGTCTCCCCCGTCCCCCAGACATCGGGCTGGGCAGTGACTCCGTGTGCGCCCGGCCCGCCTCACACCGCATCAAGTCCTTCGACTCCCTGGGTTCCCAGCCCGCACACAGTCGGACTTCAAAGCCGTTCCAGGGCCAGTACCGCAGCCTGGTGAGTGGGGCGGGCGCGGTCGCGGTCGCGGGGCTGGTGTCCCCTCAGCGAGGGCCGTGCCGGGCTTCTGCACCTCTGGCCCACCTGGCGGCTTCGGGCGGGTGACGGGCGGGTGAGCAGGGGTGAGGCGGGCGCGGGTGAGCGTGAGCGTGCGTGTAGGGAGAGCAGCTGGTGCGCGGAGGAGGGGCTGGTGCAGAGTGGGTGACGTGTGGTGTCGCAGGGCTGGTGCAGAGTGGGTGACGTGTGGTGTCGCAGGGCTGGTGCAGAGTGGGTGACGTGTGGTGTCGCGGGTGGCGCTCAGGGTGACGTGGTGTCACGGGTGGCAGGTCTCGGCCACTGTGGACCTGTGGGCAGCACCTGCGGCTGGAGACAGACTCGCTCCCGACCGTGGTGCCCCTGGCGACCCCTGTGCTGCTGGCGTGTGGCACCTGCCCCTCCGGTGTGCCCATGTCCCCGGCGGGCGGGCGGGCACAGTGACGACAGGACCTGCTCCTGTCCCCAGGCCCCGCCCGCCCCACTCCTGCAGGAGGTTCTAGACCGGCCTCCCAGGGTGGGGTCCAGGCAGCGGCGGCCACAGTGGGGCGCAGTCCACCCGGCCGGGGTGCAGGACTGGGGTGGCCCCTCACTGCCCGTCCCTGCCCCCCAGGACATGACGGACAGCAGCAGCAGCCAGCTCATCGTGAGGGCCAAGTTCAGCTTCCAGCAGACCAACGAGGACGAGCTGTCCTTCTCCAAGGGGGACGTGATCCACGTGACCCGCGTGGAGGAGGGCGGCTGGTGGGAGGGCACGCTCGGCGGCAGGACCGGCTGGTTTCCCAGCAACTATGTGCGCGAGGTCAAGCCCAGCGGTGAGTGGGCACCGGGACTGGGGAGGCGGGGACGCCTGCTGCCTGCTTCTCTCTACCTCTGAAGTCGCATCTGGCTCGCGGACAGGGCCTGTGTGACCAGTGGTCAGTACTGCCCCACATGGAACCAGAGAGATGCCAACACTCCAGGACCTGGTGACAGACAGGCACAGAGCTGGTGGCAGACACAGCTGGTGACAGCTGGAGAAAGACAGACAGACATGGAGACAGACAGACACATAGCCGGTGGCAGACAGACACAGAGCTGGAGACAGACACAGAGCTGGAGACAGACAGACACAGAGCTGGAGACAGACAGACACAGAGCTGGAGACAGACAGACACAGAGCTGGAGACAGATAGACACAGAGCTGGAGACAGACAGACACAGAGCTGGAGACAGATAGACACAGAGCTGGAGACAGACAGACACAGAGCTGGAGACAGACAGACACAGAGCTGGAGACAGACAGACACAGAGCTGGAGACATACAGACACAGAGCTGGTGACAGACAGACACAGAGCTGGTGACAGACAGACACAGAGCTGGAGACAGACACAGAGCTGGAGACATACAGACACAGAGCTGGAGACATACAGACACAGAGCTGGAGACAGACAGACACAGAGCTGGAGACAGGCAGACACAGAGCTGGAGACAGACAGACACAGAGCTGGAGACAGGCAGACACAGAGCTGGAGACATACAGACACAGAGCTGGAGACAGACAGACAGACACAGAGCTGGAGACATACAGACACAGAGCTGGAGACAGACACAGAGCTGGAGACATACAGACACAGAGCTGGAGACAGACAGACAGACACAGAGCTGGAGACAGACAGACACAGAGCTGGAGACAGACAGACAGACACAGAGCTGGAGACAGACAGACACAGAGCTGGAGACAGACAGACACAGAGCTGGAGACAGACAGACACAGAGCTGGAGACAGAGAGACACAGAGCTGGAGACAGACAGACACAGCTGGAGACAGAGACACAGAGCTGGAGACAGACAGACACAGAGCTGGAGACAGACAGACACAGAGCTGGAGACAGAGACACAGAGCTGGGACAGACAGACACAGCTGGAGACAGACACAGAGCTGGAGACAGACACAGAGCTAGTGACAGACAGACACAGAGCTGGAGACAGACACAGAGGTGGAGACAGACAGACACAGAGCTAGTGACAGACAGACACAGAGCTGGAGACAGACAGACACAGAGCTGGAGACAGACACAGAGCTGGAGACAGACAGACACAGCTGGAGACAGACCGACACAGCTGGAGCAGACAGACACAGAGCTGGAGACAGACACAGAGCTGGTGACAGACAGACACACAGCTGGAGACAGACCGACACACAGCTGGAGACAGAGAGACACAGAGCTGGGACAGACAGACACAGAGCTGGTGACAGACAGACACACAGCTGGATACAGACAGACACAGCTGGAGACAGACCGACACAGCTGGAGCAGACAGACACAACTCTCGCTGGGTGGGCCTCTCTCCGCTTGGCTGTGGGCTCCCCAGACCTGCGTGCCTGGCCCCCTCTGCAGCCCCTCGTCTCACGGGACGTCTCCTTTCAGAAAAGCCAGTGTCGCCCAAGTCGGGGGCCTTGAAGAGCCCTCCCAAGGGGTTTGACACGAGCGCCATTAACAAGAGCTACTACAACGTGGTGAGTTGCCATGTGCCCCTGCCCGGGCGGCCTCGGCGGGGGTTCACAGATCCTGTGGCGGCCGGAGCGGGTGGGCGTGCTGGGCACCCACTCTGGCCCCTGCTGAGCGGCCCTTGGGTGCGGGAGACCCTTCTTTCCGGAAGCTTCTCCCTAGAAGCCATCACCTCCTGTCCTTTCCCCAGAGCCCCATGGGTCTCTGTCCCCACGTCCAGCCTGTCGCCACTCGTGCCACAGCGTGCCGCGGGGGGCGCTGGGCGAGGCGGCAACGGTGTGAACGGGCCAGCTCCGGCTTGTGGGGGGCGGCAGAGAGACCCTGCGGGGCAGCCCGGCGACGCCCGCGGACTGCTGACCGCGTCACCTGCTGTGGTGTCCGGCTGCCGTTCCGGAAGAGAGCCCCTCCTGGCCGGGCCTCGGAAGCCATCCAGCCTCGGCCAGGAGCCCCAGGGGCTCCTAACCCGTTTCTCCCTCTTTGAAGAACGTCTCTGGCGAGACGGGGAGTGGAGGGGGGGAAGGTCAGCAGCCCTGCTCCTCTGCTTGGGAAGCTTCCTCCCTGCAGGTGGCGAGCAGGGCCTTGAACCCGGGTCCGTGCCCATCGTGACACGTGCCCTCTACCAGGTGCACCGGGGCTCAGCCCGATGGGGCTCTGTGTGTGGAGCGTGACCCACGCTCGGTCGCTCGCTCGGTCCCGGGCTCCAGCTCGGGGGCGGGTGGCCGGCTGACGGCGGGGGGCTGCTCCGTCAGTGCCGCCCACAGTGGGCAGCGTGTCCGGCGTGGGCGCTCGGCACTAGTCCCTGGAAGGTCCGCACCCCCCACCCGGGCGTGAGGCCCCCCCGCTGGGTCTTATGCGAGGGTGCGTGGGACCCTCGGGTGGGCTCACCTCACTCCTGCCGCCCATCACCGCAGGTGCTTCAGAACATTCTGGAAACTGAGAGCGAGTACTGCAAGGAGCTGCAGACCCTGCTCTCCGCCTACCTGCGGCCCCTGCAGACTGGCGAGAGGTGCGTCTCCGCGGCCAGGCCCTGGGCCGGGGTGGGGGGCGAGGCAGGCGGGCACTCAGGCCTCTCCCGCAGCTCCTCCCACAGCAGGCTGAGCCCCGCTGACGCCTCCTGCCTGGCGGGGAACCTGGAGGAAGTCAGCGCTTTCCAGCAGCTGCTGGTGCAGGCCCTGGAGGAGTGCGCCAAGTGAGTGCCCGCGGGGCTGGCGGGGGGCTGGCGGGGCGGCGGGCGCAGCCCTCCCTCCCTCCCTCCCTGGCCGGCACCCCGGGCACCCTTGCAGCGGGGTGCTGGGTGCGGAGAGCTGTGCTGGGTGCCCTGTGTCGCAGCACAGTCTGGGTGGGGTGTTGTGGTTCTCCCTGCGGGGAACGGTACACACGGGTGGGGGCGCTGTTCGCCATGTGCTGTGCTGTCCTGACCGGAATCAGGGCCTCCCCATCTGAGTCTGGCCCCTGGCCCCTGCGTCCACGGAGATGGTCCCTGGTCCTCTCTCAGACCATCACCCCCCGAGCTGCCCCGTCCCCAGCCCCTCTGAGCCGCGCCGTCCCTGCAGGCTGCCGGAAGCCCAGCAGCGCGTGGGAGGCTGCTTTCTCAACATGATGCCGCAGATGAAGACCCTGTACGTCGCCTACTGTGCCAACCACCCGTCGGCCGTCAGCGTGCTCACGGAGCACAGGTGTGCCCGTCCTCCCGCCAGGCGGCGCTCCCCCTCCGCCCCAGCTTTGTGTGCAGACAGGAAAGGGGCGGCCCGCAGCGCGGCTCTGCCGTGTGGCGCTGGGGCTTCCACCCGGGGTCCCGGGCGTGCCTGGGTGTGCGCCGACCCTGTGGGCCGAGGGGGGCCTGCTGCTCTGGGAGCCCCCGATGCCCCCGACCACCTGTCCGTACATGACGGCCCCCGGGCCAAGGGCCTCGTGGGGTCGGAGCTGGGGACAGCCACCTGGTTCTGTGGATTCCCCGTCTCGGCTCTGTGTCTGCCGGATCCCCAACCTCTCTGCTGTCTCTGCCTGACTCATGTCTCTGCTGTCTCTCTGTCTCTGCTGTCTCTGTCTCTGCCTGACTCATGTCTCTGCTGTCTCTCTGTCTCTGCTGTCTCTGTCTCTGCCTGACTCATGTCTCTGCTGTCTCTCTGTCTCTGCTTGACTCATGTCTCTGCTGTCTCTGTCTCTGCCTGACTCATGTCTCTGACTCTGCCTGACTCATGTCTCTGCTGTCTCTCTGTCTCTGCCTGACTCATGTCTCTGCTGTCTCACTGTCTCTGTCTCTGCTGGACTCATTATGTCTCTGTTCTATCTCTGTCTCTGCCGGACCCCAACGTCTCTGCTGTCTCTGCCTGACTCATGTCTCTGATGTCTCACTCTGCCCTGACCACCCCCTCTTGTCTCTGCCCTGACCCCCTCCGTCTCTGCCCTGACCCCCCTCTGTCTCTGCCCTGACCCCCCCGTCTCTGCCCTGACCCCTCTGTCTCTGCCCTGACCCCCCTCTGTCTCTGCCCTGACCCCCCCGTCTCTGCCCTGACCCCTCCGTCTCTGCCCTGACCCCCTCTGTCTCTGCCCTGACCCCCCCGTCTCTGCCCTGACCCCTCTGTCTCTGCCCTGACCCCCCTCTGTCTCTGCCCTGACCCCCCGTCTCTGCCCTGACCCCCCTCTGTCTCTGCCCTGACCCCCCGTCTCTGCCCTGACCCCCCTCTGTCTCTGCCCTGACCCCCTCTGTCTCTGCCCTGACCCCTTCCGTCTCTGCCCTGACCCCTCTGTCTCTGCCCTGACCCCCCCTGTCTCTGCCCTGACGACGCCCCCCTCCCCCGCAGTGAGGAGCTGGGTGAGTTCATGGAGGGCAGAGGCGCCGGCAGCCCTGGGGTCCTGGTGCTGACCACTGGGCTCAGCAAGCCCTTCCTGCGCCTTGACAAGTACCCTGCGCTGCTCAAGGAGCTGGAGCGTCACATGGAGGTGGGTCTCCACCGCCTGGCACGTGTGTGCGTGTGCCTGTGCCCGCGTGTGCCTGTGTGTTCTGGGCGTTGGGCGTGGCCCGGCCGCCTGCAGCCCTGCTGGGTCTCGCTAGGGTGCAGCCGTGGTGTCTGAGTGTCTCCAGGACCTGGGCGTGGCGGCTTCACCTGCAGGCGGCTCCCACCGGGTGTGGGGTGCAGGCTCAGGTCGGGGTGCAAAAGGGTGTCTGAGCCCCCTGCCCCGCCGGCTGGCTCCTCCCGCGCCGGCCGGGCTCCCTCGGGACCGAGAGGAGCGGGACTCGTGGAATCCCGGGCGCGAGCCCGCGTGGTGCTGACGGCGGCTTCTCGCTGCAGGACTACCATCCCGACAGGCAGGACATCCAGAAGGCCATGGCCGCCTTCAAGACGCTGTCGGTGAGTGCGGACGGGCGGGCGGGCGGGCGGGCGGCAGTGCCCACCGACGGGGGGCACTGACAGAGGTGCTCAGGCCGTCCGGGCACCGGCCACAGAGCGGCGAGCGCCGGAGTTTATAGACGGCATCACCGGCTCTGTGCCCCCGTCTGCCAGTGGACGGCTCCCGCAGGGCCCCCGGCCCTGTCTCTCCTCGGCAGCCGTGAGGGGCTCCACAGGGGTTGGGGGATCGGGGACGCGCTGGCTCTGGGGTCCCTCTGCCTCGCTCTGCGTCTCTCTTTGAAATTTGTTATTGTCTTTATTTACTGGACAGAGACAGGCAGAAAGTGAGAGCAAAGGGGAGCCAGAGAGGGAGAGAGACAGAGGCGCACCTGCAGCGCTGCTGCACACCTGCGAAGCTTCTCCCTGCAGGTGGGGACCAGGGCTTGAATCCTGGGTCCTGGCGCACTGTAACGTGAGCGCTCAACCAGGTGCGCCGCCACCCGGACCCCCCTTTTATTTCTCTATTTCTTTCTCTTCTTTAATTTATTTTCCCTTTTGTTGCCCTTGTTGATTTTTATTGTTCTAGTAGTAGTAGTAGTTGTTGTTGTTGTTGGATAGGACAGAGAGAAATGAAGAGAGGAGGGCAAGACAGAGAGAGAGAGAGAGAGACAGACACCTGCAGACCTGCTTCACCGCCTAGGAAGCGACACCCCTGCAGGTGGGGAGCCGGGGGCCTGAACCAGGATCCTTACGCCGGTCCCTGCGCTTTGCACCATGTGCACTTAACCCTTTGCGCCACCGCCCGACTCCCTTCTCTCTCTGTTTCTTAAAAATTTTATTTATTTGATAGAGACAGAAACTGAGAAGGGAGGGGAAATAGAGGGAGAGACACAGAGGGGCAGCTCACCTGCTTCACCACCTGTGAAGCTTTGCCACCCCAGGTGGGGACCGGGGCCTTGAACCTGGGGCCCTGCACGGTGATGTGAGTGCCCGGCCGGGTGCGCCCCTCCCGTCCCCTGACCTCTCTGTGTCTCCGGGTGAGTGAGTGAGTGAGTGAAAAGCAGCCTGGACCCATCTGCCTCAGGAAGGGGGCCCCGGGGCCCAGAGGCGGCTGGGTCCACCTGCCCCCAGGCGGCCGTGTCCGTCCTTCCGTCCCAGGCGCAGTGCCAGGAGGTCCGCAAGAGGAAGGAGCTGGAGCTGCAGATCCTCACGGAGGCCATCCGCAGCTGGGAGGGCGATGACATCAAGAGCCTGGGTGCCGTCATCCACATGTCCCAAGTGCTCATCCAGTGTGGGGGCAGCGAGGTACCTGCCCGCCCAGGTCCTCACCGGCTGGAGAGAGGCCACGTCCGGCCACTGGTGGCGAATGCACTTGCTGTCAGGCTGGGGACCCAAGAATGGCGTCGCCTCCCTGCCCTCCCAGCACCCTCGGGGGCTCGGTCTCCCTGCCCTCCCAGCACCCTGGGGGCTCGGTCCTCAGCGCGCCCCTCAGCTGGTTTCCAGGGCCTGGCCGTCGGAGCTGCGGGACTGGTGCGGGCTGCTCCCGGGCGCCCCCCAGCAGGCTGTCTCTGACGGAGAGACACCCCTGCCGCTCAGGACCCCCAGCTTCCAGGATTAGCTTCCGGGTCACGGCCTCACCTTACGCAGTCAGGGCCCTGAGGCTCCTCCGAGCGGCCGAGCGGCTTCCCAGTGCGGGTGGAGGGAGGCGTGAGGCGGCTGGCCGGGCCGAGTCCCACCCCGTGGCTGCGGGGGTCTCCGTGTTAACGGTTCCCACGCCGCGCCTGTTCCGTGTAGCCAAGAGGTCGGGTGGAGAGACGTCCGGCGGGTCGTGCCCTCCGCTGTCACTGCTGTTCCTCCTCACGGCGGATCTGCTGCTTTTCCGGCAGGAGAAGAGCGAGCGCTATCTGCTGCTGTTCCCCAGCACCTTGCTGATGCTGTCCGCCAGCCCCACGATGAGCGGCTTCATCTACCAGGTGCCGGCCGCTCTCTTCCCGGGGTCTGGACTCCACCTCCGGCTCCTCTCGGAGCTCCGCTTCACATGTGGCGTGTGTGTGAGTGTGTGTGTGTTTGTGTCTGTGCCTGAGTGCTGGAGTGTGAGTGTGTGTGTGTGTCTGTGCCTGAGTGTGTGTGAGTGTGTGTGTGTGTGTGTGTGTGTGTGAGTGTGTGTGTGACTGAGCATGTGTGTCTGTGCCTGAGTGCTGGAGTGTGAGTGTGTGTGTGTGTGTCTGTGCCTGAGTGTGTGAGTGAGCGTGTGTGTGTGTGTGTCTGTGCCTGAGTGTGTGAGTGAGTGTGTGTGTGTGTGTCTGTGCCTGAGTGCTGGAGTGTGAGTGTGTGTGTGTGTGTCTGTGCCTGAGTGTGTGAGTGAGTGTGTGTGTGTGTGTCTGTGCCTGAGTGCTGGAGTGTGAGTGTGTGTGTGTGTGTCTGTGCCTGAGTGTGTGAGTGAGCGTGTGTGTGTGTGTGTCTGTGCCTGAGTGCTGGAGTGTGAGTGTGTGTGTGTGAGTGTGTGTGTGTGTCTGTGCCTGAGTGTGTGAGTGAGCGTGTATGTGTGTCTGTGCCTGAGTGCTGGAGTGTGAGTGTGTGTGTGTGAGTGTGTGTGTGAGTGTGAGTGTGTGTGTCTGTGCCTGAGTGTGTGAGTGAGCATGTGTGTTTGTGTCTGTGCCTGAGTGCTGGAGTGTGAGTGTGTGTGTGTGTCTGTGCCTGAGTGTGTGAGTGAGCATGTGTGTTTGTGTCTGTGCCTGAGTGCTGGAGTGTGTGTGTGTGTGTGTGTGTGTGTGTGTGTCTGTGCCGGAGTGTGTGAGTGAGCGTGTGTGTGTGTGTCTGTGCCTGAGTGCTGGAGTGTGAGTGTGAGTGTGTGTGAGTGTGTGTGTCTGTGCCTGAGTGTGTGAGTGAGCATGTGTGTTTGTGTCTGTGCCTGAGTGCTGGAGTGTGAGTGTGTGTGTGTGTGTGTCTGTGCCTGAGTGCTGGAGTGTGAGTGTGTGTGTGTGTGTGTCTGTGCCTGAGTGTGTGAGTGAGCATGTGTGTTTGTGTCTGTGCCTGAGTGCTGGAGTGTGAGTGTGTGTGTGTGTCTGTGCCTGAGTGTGTGAGTGAGCATGTGTGTTTGTGTCTGTGCCTGAGTGCTGGAGTGTGAGTGTGTGTGTGTGTCTGTGCCTGAGTGTGTGAGTGAGCATGTGTGTTTGTGTCTGTGCCTGAGTGCTGGAGTGTGAGTGTGTGTGTGGGTGTGTGTGTGAGTGAGCGTGTGTGTCTGTGCCTGAGTGCTGGAGTGTGTGAGTGTGTGTGTGTCTGTGTGTGTGTCTGTGCCTGAGTGTGTGAGTGAGTGTGTGTCTGAGTGCTGGAGTGTGTGTGTGTGTGCCTGAGTGTGTGTGTGTGTCTGTGCCTGTGCCTGAGTGCTGGAGTGTCTGTGAGTGTGTGTGTGTCTGTGTGTGTGTCTGTGCCTGAGTGTGTGAGTGAACGTGTGTGTCTGAGTGCCTGTGTGCTGGAGTGTGAGTGTGTGTGTGTGTCTCTGAGTGCTGGAGTGTGTGTGTGTGTGAGAGTGTTTGTTGTGTGTGTGAGTGTGAGTGTGTGTGTGTGTCTCTGAGTGCTGGAGTGTGTGTGTGTGTGTGTGAGAATGTTTGTTGCGTGTGTGAGTGTGAGTGTGTGTGTGTCTGAGTGCTGGAGTGTGTGTGTGTGAGAATGTTGCGTGTGTGAGTGTGTGTGTGTGTGTCTCTGAGTGCTGGAGTGTGTGTGTGTGAGAATGTTTGTTGCGTGTGTGAGTGTGAGTGTGTGTGTGTGTCTCTGAGTGCTGGAGTGTGTGTGAGAATGTTTGTTGTGTGTGTGAGTGTGAGTGTGTGTGTGTGTGTGTCTCTGAGTGCTGGAGTGTGTGTGTGTGAGAATGTTTGTTGCGTGTGTGAGTGTGAGTGTGTGTGTGTGTCTCTGAGTGCTGGAGTGTGTGTGTGTGTGTGTGAGAATGTTTGTTGTGTGTGTGAGTGTGAGTGTGTGTGTGTGTGTGTCTCTGAGTGCTGGAGTGTGTGTGTGTGAGAATGTTTGTTGCGTGTGTGAGTGTGAGTGTGTGTGTGTGTCTCTGAGTGCTGGAGTGTGTGTGTGTGTGTGTGAGAATGTTTGTTGTGTGTGTGAGTGTGAGTGTGTGTGTGCGCACCCAGCCCAGTAGTCAGTCCCCATGTCTGCAGACCAAAGGGGCAGGGCGGGGAGTGGCTCTGTGGGGTGAGCCCCATGACAGCCTGGCCGTGTGGCAGGTGTCAGGGTGGGGACAGTGGGGTGGCCTGACCGCTCGGCCCGAGGGGTGTGCGGGCACACGTGGCGGGGAGCAGCCCGCTTGCCTGGACGCGCTGTGGCCCGGGCTCCCTTGGCTCCGTGCCGTGCTGTTGTCCTGGCGTCCGTCTGTCTGCGCCGTGTTGTTCTGGCCCTTCTTTCCGGTTTGGCTCCCGGAGGCCGTGTGCCCCGTGCCCAGACCGCAGGCCCGGCCCCGGCGTGTGTGGCGTCTGGCGTCGGCCTGGGCCCCTTCCTCACTGGGTCTCTTCCAGGGCAAGTTGCCCACCACGGGGATGACGGTCACCAAGCTGGACGACAGCGAGAGCCACAGGAACGCCTTCGAGATCTCAGGTGGCGGCCCCGGCCGGGCGGGGCTGTGGGGGCCGGGGTGGGCCGAGGGCGGGGTGCCCACCTCCTTTCCCCGGTGCCGTCCTCAGGGAGCATGATCGAGCGCATCCTGGTGTCCTGCGGCAGCCAGCAGGACCTGCAGGAGTGGGTGGGCCACCTGCAGCGGCAGACCAAGGCCACGGCGCCCGCCAACCCCGCCAACCCCGCCGGCAAGCCCCACTCTGTCCCGTCGCACACCGTGAGGCCCCGTCTGCCCCGTCGGCCCCGGCTCCCTGGAGTCCCCTTCCCTGCCTGCCCCTCCCTGGGAGAGCGGCCTGGGGGTGTGAGTCTCCCCAGCACTTAGGTCCCAGAGGCATGTTCCTCGGACCAGAGAGAGGACCAGAGAGAGGACCAGAGAATCGGCTCTCGCTTCTCCCGGCCTGCACCGGCTGTGTGCACACCCAGGCGCTCTGGGCTCTTTGGCCCTCTGCCTCCTGTCTCACCGGATCCATCCTTCCCCGTGGAGACAGGGCCGCGGCTCCTGCAGCCGTCTCCGGGTCTCAGGGTCTGATCGCTGCTTTGCAGCCGAGTCCCGGTCACCGGCGGGCTGTCCCTCTGCCGGGCCCTCACAGCGAAGCGACCGCTCTCCCGAGAGCCGGCTCCCACGGCTTCTCTCCCCTGGCCCCATGGTCACTCCTGCGTTGGGGCCTGGTCTGCCCTGGCCTGGCCGTCCCTGCCCATAGCTGGCCCACGTCCTGCCCCTCAGGTCTCCACACCCATCCCACCTTCCCCATCCCTCCCTCCCTCCTGTGAGTGTTCCCTGAGGCCTGAACGCTGCCGTGAGGTCTCTCCCCATGTGTGGAGCACAGCTGCACTTCACTGGGGACAGTCGGGAGAGGGGGCGGCGTGCCCCTATGGGCAGTCGGGACAGGGCGGTGTGTCCCTGTGGGCAGTAAGGGGACAGGGCTGCGTGTCCCTGTGGGCAGTGAGGGGACAGGGCTGCGTGTCCCTGTGGGCAGTGAGGGGACAGGGCAGCGTGTACCTGTGGGCAGTGAGGGGACAGGGCTGTGTGTGCCTGTGGGCAATAAGGGGACAGAGCTGTGTGTGCCTGTGGGCAGTAAGGGGACAGAGCTGTGTGTGCCTGTGGGCAGTGAGGGGACAGGGCTGTGTGTGTCTCTGTGGGCAGTAAGGGGACAGGGCTGTGTGTGCCTGTGGTCAGTAAGGGGACAGGGCTGCGTGTGTCCCTGTGGGCAGTAAGGGGACAGGGCTGCGTGTCCCTGTGGGCAGTAAGGGGACAGGGCTGCGTGTGTGTCTGTGGGCAGTGAGGGGACAGGGCTGTGTGTGCCTGTGGGCAGTAAGGGGACAGGGCTGTGTGTGCCTGTGGGCAGTAAGGGGGACAGGGCTGTGTGTCCCTGTGGGCAGTAAGGGGACAGTGCTGTGTGTGTCTCTGTGGGCAGTGAGGGGACAGGGCTGTGTGTCTCTGTGGGCAGTAAGGGGACAGGGCTCTGTGTCTCTGGGCAGTAAGGGGACAGGGCTGTATGTGCCTGTAGGCAGTAAGGGGACAGGGCTGTGTGTGTGTCTCTGTGGGCAGTAAGGGGACAGAGCTGTGTGTGCCTGTGGGCAGTAAGGGGACAGGGCTGTGTGTCCCTGTGGGCAGTGAGGGGACAGGGCTGTGTGTGTCTCTGTGGGCAGTAAGGGGACAGGGCTGTGTGTGTCTCTGTGGGCAGTGAGGGGACAGGGCTGTGTGTCCCTGTGGGCAGTAAGGGGACAGGGCTGTGTGTGTCTCTGTGGGCAGTGAGGGGACAGGGCTGTGTGTCCCTGTGGGCAGTGAGGGGACAGAGCTGTGTGTGTCTCTGTGGGCAGTAAGGGGACAGGGCTGTGTGTCTCTGTGGGCAGTGAGGGGACAGGGCTGTGTGTCTCTGTGGGCAGTGAGGGGACAGGGCTGCGTGTCCCTGTGGGCAGTGAGGGGACAGAGCTGTGTTTGTCTCTGTGGGCAGTAAGGGGACAGGGCTGTGTGTCTCTGGGCAGTGAGGGGACAGGGCTGTGTGTCTGTGGGCAGTGAGGGGACAGGGCTCTGTGTCTCTGGGCAGTAAGGAGACAGGGCTGTATGTGCCTGTAGGCAGTAAGGGGACAGGGCTGTGTGTGTGTCTCTGTGGGCAGTAAGGGGACAGAGCTGTGTGTGCCTGTGGGCAGTAAGGGGACAGGGCTGTGTGTGCCTGTGGGCAGTAAGGGGACAGGGCTGTGTGTCCCTGTGGGCAGTAAGGGGACAGTGCTGTGTGTGTCTCTGTGGGCAGTGAGGGGACAGGGCTGTGTGTCCCTGTGGGCAGTGAGGGGACAGAGCTGTGTGTGTCTCTGTGGGCAGAAAGGGGACAGGGCTGTGTGTGTCTGTGGGCAGTGAGGGGACAGGGCTGTGTGTCTCTGTGGGCAGTGAGGGGACAGGGCTGCGTGTCCCTGTGGGCCGTGAGGGACAGGGCTGTGTGTCTCTGTGGGCAGGAGTTGAGTGCCGGCTGTACCGTGCAGCCACAGTGACAGGGACACTGGCCCTGACCTCTTACCATTGGCGCATGGTAGCTCACCCGTGGACAGTGTGGCTGTCTTTGGGCAGGCCTCCCAGCCTGCGTGGCCCGTGAACCCAGCTGCTCTCCACTGCAGTCTGAGGGCCGGGTGGGGTGGTGAGTGGCGCTGAGAGCCACGCATGGGAGGCTGTTTGCCAGCCTCTCCCGCAGACATGGGGTCCTCTGGCCTGGGCCCTGGCTGCACCCTCTGACAGCGCTTTCTGTTTCTCTTCCCGGACAGCTGCCCTCCCACCCCGTCACCCCGTCCAGCAAGCACGCAGACAGCAAGCCGGTGCCCCTGGCACCTACCTACCACACGCTGCCCCACCCCTCCCACCACGGCACCCCCCACACCACCATCAGCTGGGGGCCTCTGGAGCCCCCGAAGACCCCCAAACCTTGGAGCCTGAGCTGCCTGCGGCCCGCCCCACCCCTGCGGCCCTCTGCGGCCCTCTGCTACAAGGAGGTGGGACTTGGGAACATCTGCATCCGGGCAGGGGGCAGGGGGCGTCTGCTCCAAGGAAGTTATGGTGGGGGGGGGCAGGGGCGTCTGTCTGCTCCAAGGAAGTTATGGTGGGGGGGGGGCAGGGGCGTCTGTCTGCTCCAAGGAAGTTATGGTGGGGGGGAGCAGGGGCGTCTGTCTGCTCCAAGGAAGTTATGGTGGGGGGGCCAGGGGCGTCTGTCTGCTCCAAGGAAGTTAGGCTGGGGGGGGATAGGGGGCGTCTGTCTGCCCCAAGGAAGTTAGGCTGGGGGGGGCAGGGGTCGTCTGTCTGCCTCAGAGAGGTGAGGCCGGGGGCTGCAGGGCTGGAGGTGGAAGGGTTGCCCCCTGGCATCTGTCTGTGGCCCCGGCACCGAGAGGCCCGGCCCTGGTCTCCTCACCCCTCCTGAGCTGCTGCCCTGGGCCCCCGGCCCTGCCAGCCTCGCAGTGTGGCCTCCACGCTCTGTCTGAGAGGTGCGGGCGCAGCCACGTAGCCACACCCTGCTCGGGGCCTTGGGTGTCACCTCTCGTGAGGGAGACGCAGCAGACGCCGCAGACCTTCTAGAACCTTCTGTGCCCCTGCTCACAAGCAGTCTGCATGGTGTCTCAGCCTGCAGAGATCTTGTGGAGAGACATCTCTCTACCTCTGTGTCTGGAGACATGAGGCGACCTGCCTTGGGGGGGCCAGTTGGGGGCCAGGACACAGCAGGAATGGCGGCCCTGGGCGTGGGACCAGGGTTCGAGACTGACTCGGCCGGCGTGATGCCTGTGACTGTCCCCGGCCCCCCCTGCACTGGGTGGTTGCAGCCTGGTGGCGTCTCCCAGAGGCCCTGCCCCATGACCCTCCCTGCCTGAAGCGGACGCCCTAGGGCACAGGCTTCCCCCCTGCCCAGCCCGGCCCGTGGCTCTGGCACTGAGACACAGCTGCCCGGGCCTCTCCCGCCCCTCCCCTGTACCCGGCCAGGGCACAGCCTCAGCTGCCCACCCCACCCCACCCCACCCCAGGACCTCAGCAAGAGCCCAAAGACCATGAAGAAGCTGCTGCCCAAACGCAAGCCCGAGCGGAAGCCTTCTGACGAGGAGTTCGCACTGAGGAAGAGTGAGTGTCGGCGCCATGCACAAAGGCCCGGGTTTGAGACCCGGCTCTCTGCACGTAGGGGCCACTTCTCAAGCGGTGAAGCAGGGCTGCGGGTCTCCCTGCTCTCTCAGTTTCTCTCTGTCCTGTCAATAAAATGAAGAGACGCCTCCGGGACCAGTGGGTTCGCAGTGCTGGCCCTTAGCCCCAGTGACAGCCCTGGAGGCAAAAAGAGGAGGAAGAAGTGGGAGTGGCAGCCTGGGGCTCACAGCCCGGCCTGGCCGCCGTCTCCCCAGGTGGAGGCCAAGCAGGTGCGGCAGAGTCCCAGAAGCCCCGGTGCCACTCGTAGGGAGGCTGAGTGCCCGCAGCCCGGGATCTGGTTCACCCTTGTCCGGAGGTCACGCCGGCTGGCCACGGCCACCTTGTCGGGCTTTGCGGGCACCTTGTCGGGCTCGGCTCCCCTCTCGCGGGGTGCGGTCTCGGCCGGAGTGGCGGTTCACAGGTCCCGGCCTCGCGCCCTGTCGCAGTCACTGCCTGCCCCGGGGTCTTGGTCACACGGTCACTCTCCGTCCTGTCTCTGGTCACCCTCGCGGGCTGGAGGGAGGGATTGGGGGCTTTGCAGAGGGGGCTCGGCTGGCTGAGGGGCCCCCGGCCCCTGGGCAGACGCCACTGAGGCTAAGCGGCCTCCCAGTGGCCGGGACTGTCCTCGCCAGCTCCTCTGGGCACAGCCCGTGGCTCAGCCTCCCGGAGGCAGCTTCTGACCCTGAGGAGCGGCCATCTCCGCCCCACAGATAAAAACACTGTCTAGGGAGTCGGGCGGGAGCGCAGTGGGTTAAGCGCACGTGGTGCAAAGCGCAAGGACCAGCGTAAGGATCCCGGTTTGAGCCCCCGGCTCCCCACCTGCAGGGGAGTCGCTTCACAGGCGGTGAAGCAGGTCTGCAGGTGTCTGTCTTTCTCTCCCCTTCTCTGTCTTCCCCTCCTCTCTCCATTTCTCTCTGTCCTATCCAACAACGACAACATCAGTAACAACAATTACAACAGTAAAACAAGGGCAACAAAAGGGAGTAAATATTTTTAAAAAAACAAACGAACAACAATAAGCACTGTTTAGTTGAGATGCTTGTTTCCCAGGCAAGGAGCATAGCCAGGCCAGGAGGCACCTCTGTGTGGCGCCAGGCCCACAGCGGGGGGGCGGGGGGGGTTGTTGGTGAGGGGCTCCCAGGATGGTGACAGAGCCGTCCCCGTAGGCACCGCGGCACTGGAGGAAGATGCACAGATCCTGAAGGTCATCGAAGCCTATTGCACCAGCGCCAAGACGCGGCAGACCCTCAACTCCAGTGAGTGCGCCCCCCTGCGGGGGGGGGGGGAGGCGGGATGCTCGGCCAGGGGGTCCGGGGGTCATCAGACACTCGGGCAGGGGGCTTGGGCGGGAGCCGGGGGGCCATGCAGACTCTCAGGCAGGGGATTTGGGCAGGGGGCTGGGGGTCTGGGGGGCCATCAGACACTCGGGCAGGGGACTTGGGTGAAGGGCAGAGGACTTTTGTGGGGTGCTGGGGGTCTGGGGGCCCATGCAGACACTCGGGTAGGGGACTTGGGCAGGGGGCTGGGGGTCCGGGGGCCCAGCAGACACTCGGATAGGGGACTTGGGTGAAGGGCAGAGGACTTGGGTGGGGGTCTGGGGGGCCATCAGACACTCGGGTAGGGGACTTGGGTGAAGGGCAGAAGACTTGGGTGAAGGGCAGAGGACTTGGGTGGGGGTCGGGGGCCCATGCAGACACTCGGGCAGGGGACTTGGGTGAAGGGCAGAGGACTTGGGTGGGGGTCTGGGGGGCCATCAGACACTCGGGCAGGGGACTGGGCTTGAGGGGGTGGCAGCCTGGAGATGTCCCGTAGGGAAGCTAGCCGGCTGCAGCTGACCTGAGCTGGTCCGAGCAGGCGCGGGGGGGGGGGGGGGGGGGGCGGGGAGGCCCACACGGTGTCGGGAGTCTGTCAGCCGAGAGCCAGGCTGCCCCTCGCCCCTCCTGTGCTTGTTCCCAGAAGGCTTCTCCCAGGTGAAGCTTTTCTCCAGGTGGGCGGGGGAGGGTCTGTCTCCCAGAGCACATGAGGAGAGGCAGCGCCCTGGGCGTCTCACTGAGGCCCCTGAGCCTCCCGCCCGCCTTCCAGGGAAGGGGCCTTGCCCAGGTGCTCTGGTGAGCACGGCCACTCCCTCCCCTGCCCCGACGGCCCCCCACCCTCCTCGGCAGACTAGTGGGCGGGGCTCTCCAGCTGGGGCCCGCGGTGCCCCGAGCTGTGCCAGGGGCAAGGTGGCACTTGGTGCCAGGCCGGTCGGGTGGTTTTGTGTCGCCCTGGAGTTGTCTGGAATCGGAGGTTTTCGAGAGGCAGCCGGAGCTGTGCAGCTGTTGGACAGCGCGGTCTGAGGAGGGCAGGTCCCGGGCCGAGCGGCTGGCTTTGCCCCGCACACACGTGGCGACAGGGTTTGGGTAGGGCCGGAGCCGGCCGCGAGGCCAGTCGGGGTGACGCCCCGGGGCACGTCTGCCCGGGCGCCAAGGGGACTTCCTGCCGGGAGGGCCGAGCGGGCGGCCGCGGAAGGTAAGCACCCCGTCTCCCCGGGAGGGCGTCAGGGCCTCGAGGCGGTGTGTTGGCGGCGCGGGGCCGGGTCAGAGCCGGAGCGGGTCCACCCCCGCGACCGCAACCGCGACCGCGACCGACCGGCGGGAAGGACGGACGTCGCTGCTGCTTTCTAACACTGTTTTCTCTCTTCCTCCGCCCGTCTCCTTTGCGTGTGTCCTCCTGTCTCTGGTCGTGGCTCTCCTGTCCGCCCTCCTCCCCGCCCGTGCCCGCCCGTGCCCGCCCGTCTTAGCATGGCAAGGCACCGACCTGATGCACAATCACGTGCTGGCCGACGCCGACCAGCCCAGTGTAGACTCCCCGGGCCGCCGCAGCAGCCTGTCCCGGCTGGAGCCCTCAGACCTCTCGGAAGACTCTGACTGTGACAGTATTTGGACAGCCCATAGTTACAGGATGGGGTCCGCATCTCGTAAGAGCTGCTGCTCGTATATTTCTCACCAGAACTAACACCTGCTTCCCCACTGCTTGTGTGCGCAGCTCGCTGCTCTTAGGCGTCTCCTTGCTGTCCGTGTCTCTCTCTGTGACGCTCCTCCGCCTCTCGTCTGGGGCCGCGCTCCGGCCCGTGTCCGTCGGGGTGTGGCCGTGGGGCGCTGCGCCGTGGTGCCCGCGGGCGGCCGGGTGGCGGGGCGGGCTCCCCGGGGCCGGGAGGGGTCGGTGCTCTGACCTCGGCCGCCCCGCCAGCCGTTGTCCCTTTGAGACAGCCCTGCCCGCGCCGGGCCCTCCGTGGAGGTAGCTGCCTCCTCAGCCTTGTTCCGGGGAGCGGGACCACCGCCCGCAGAGCCCAGAGGTGCTGGGGGGGGCGGGGGGCATCCCCGACGCCGAGGGGCCGTTGGCCCTGTGGGCCGGACCCCAGGAGCCGTGCCCAGCACCCGCCGGCGGTCTCCACCCGCCAGACCCGCTTTCATATTCGTGGCGAGAACAGGGTGGGCGACCCTCGAGGGTGGCGCGGGCGGCGCTCTGCCCTCTGCACCGGGCACCACCAGCCCGCCGGGGACGCCTCCTTGCCCTCGGCCCGGCCCGCTCAAGCCCCTCTGGGTGTGTGTGGCCTCGGCCCGCCCCGCCCCGCCCCGTTGGCGGCCTGGCGGCAGGACGAAGACCCTTGGTGAGCAGGTAGGTCCTAGAGCTGCCCGCCGGGCCGCCCTCCCGCCCCGCCTTGCACCGTTGGCCCTGTCTGTGGACGCCCTCGACGGCGACGTGCTCGTTTTCTATAAAGACCACCTCTGTCGTGTACAGTTGAAATAAATTTCGCATTTGTTAGCCCCTGGCTTTCCATATTTGTTCGGGGCGGGCGGGCGGGCGGGGCGGGGTGGGCCGGTGGCACCCCACCATCGGCTCCGGCCAGGCCCCTCGGGCGGGGCAGGGATGTGCGTGCGGCAGGGCGGGAGGTGGCTCCGCACTGCTGCCGCCCGTCCCGTCCCATGGGCCTTTTGGCCTTGCTGCCCTCAGGCGCAGCCCGGGCAGCGGAGTGGGCGGGCATCCACCGCCAGGTCCGGCCGTCTGGCGGCGGCGAAGGCCCCTTGATGCCCGCCGGGCCCCAGGCCGTGCCCTCGGCAGAGCCACTCCGCCGCTCCTCTGCCGTAAAGGTGCTTTGCCGGGCCGCGCTCACCCCGGCGGAGAGGCAGGCCGGCCGGCCGGGGCTTTTGCTCCGGGTCTTGCTAGCCGCGTGCGCAGACCGGGCGAGCCCCAGGCTCCCCCACGGCCCCGAAAGTCTTCCCAGAAGCCGGAAGGGCACGTTCTCGGTGGCACCAGCGCCCGTGCCCATCGTGAACCTTGGCGGTAGGGACGCCCCGGGGTCTCCTGGCGGGTATAGTGTGCGCCCCCCCCCCCCCCGCCCCCACCCTGCCTGCTCCGCAGCTGCGGGCACCGACCCGCCTGCGGAGGTCCCGTGACCCTCCCCGGGCATTGGGCAGCCTGGGGGTGCAGCCCAGACAAGGACCCCGGCCCCAGAGCCACGCCCCTGAAGCTCTGGGCGGGCCGTCCAACGGGTTCTCCCCGCAGATGTGCACCTGGCGGAGTTGTTGCCGGCGTCTCTGGGCCGTGTTAACCTCCGTGAATATGCTGTTGGTGGAGAGACTGACAGGGAAGGGGGACAGAGAGAGACAGACACCTGCAGCCCTGCTCCCCGCTCATGAAGCTTCTCTCTGCAGGTGGGGGTGGGGGCTCGAACCCGGGTCGTCCCGCATCACTGCTGGTCCCTGAAATAGTCGTCTGAAAGCTGGTAGACGTCCGCTCCCGCGGGGCTGGGCCTCGGCCTGGGGGTGCTGCCGGGTGCCGGGTGCCGGGTGCCGGGTGCATGGGTTTATCGGGAGCTCAAGGCTCCCTTGCTCTGCGCAGGAGCACGGGAGGAAGTTGTCAGCATCTGCCCTGTTCTCGGCCGCTCATTCTTGGTTTTGTGACTGTCACTGCAAAGTCCCATGTTCGAATTGCGTTTTTAAGTCTCTTTTATTTAAAGCTCCCAGCATGCATGTACTGCCTAGTAGGATGGGTCTTAAATTCCTGAGTAGCGTGCTCCCGAATTTGGTTGATTTGGACATTCTGAAAAGGACAAAAGGAGCGAGTGCGCCTGTTCCAAAACCCAGAGTCTCAGCGCTCGCACTGGGCCGGCAGCCCCGCGGGGCGCAGGACCCGAAGCCCAGCAGACCGCCGGGCCGGGCCGGGCCGGGCCGGGGCACCTCTCGCGCCCAGTGCCCGGAATTTAACATTGCCGTCAGCCGCCGGTCGCCGTGTGCGGTGCGTGTGGGCCGGGCCGGGCCCCGACCTGACTCGCTGTCTGCTCTTGATGGCCGCAGGCTCCCGCAAAGAGGCCGCTCCCCAGGTGCTACTCCCCGAGGAGGAGAAGATCATCGTTGAGGAGACGCGGAGCAACGGGCAGACGGTCATCGAGGAGAAGTGAGTCCTGCCCCGGGCAGGGGGGCTGTGGGGAGTGGGGAGTGGGGACGGGGAGTGAGCCCTGCCCCGGGTGGGGGCTGTGGGGAGTGGGGACAGGGGACAGGGACAGGGAGTGAGCCCTGCCCCGGGTGGGGGCTGTGGGGAGTGGGGGACGGGGAGTGAGCCCTGCCCCGGGCGGGGGCTGTGGGGAGTGGGGAGTGGGGACGGGGAGTGAGCCCTGCCCCCGTGGGGGCTGTGGGGAGTGGGGACAGGGGACAGGGACGGGGAGTGAGCCCTGCCCCGGGCGGGGGCTGTGGGGAATGGGGAGTGGGGACCGGGAGTGAGCCCTGCCCCGGTGGGGGCTGTGGGGAGTGGGGACAGGGGACAGGGACGGGGAGTGAGCCCTGCCCCGGGCGGGGGGCTGTGGGGAGTGGGGGGCTTCATGGAGTGGGGTCTGGCGGGTGCTGGGGGCGGTGTGGCCCCTGCCCGGCCCGGCTCTGAGGTGCCTGTCGCTTGCAGGAGCCTGGTGGACACGGTGTACGCCCTCAGGGACGAGGTGCAGGAGCTGAGGCAGGTGCGTGATGGCCCAGGGCCTCCCCTCCCGTGGCTGCGCCCCCGGGACGGCCAGAGCTCTGGGCGGGTGAGACCCGGGCGAGCTGGGGAGCCGGCTGCCCGGTGACGCCCGTCCCTCTGTCTCTCTGTCCGTCTGTCCGCCCGCAGGACAACAAGAAGATGAAGCGCTCGCTGGAGGAGGAGCAGCGGGCCCGGCGGGAGCTGGAGCAGCTGGTGAGGAAAGTGCTGAAGGGCGCTAGCGACCCCGCCTGGGACGAGACCAACCTCTGAGGGGCGAGACCAACCTCACCTCGTTAAACGCTCTCGCCCCAGCCGAGCCGAGCCGTGAACATCCTTCCCCCAAGCGCCGGACTCCCCCCTCTCGCGCGGGCGGGGAGCCAGGTGTGGGTGACGTCTGCTGCCCCGCACCCCGGTCTCCGCAGAGGTCTCGCCTCTGGGGTCCCCTCACAGTGTCGCCGTCAGAGCCCCCCCACGACCCCTCGGATTCCGTGAGCAGAGCCACGTGTGGGGTCTCCACAGCCCGGCCCACCAGCAGGAGGCTCCGCCCGCCCGGCCCTCCGCCCTCCGCCCACCCGCCCTCTGCCCTCCGCCCACCCGCCCTCGGTGCAGCACGCACTGGGCACGGGCGAGAAAAGCAATAAAGCGTTTGTGTCCGCGCACCTGCGCAGCGGGCTCAGCACTTGGCCTCTGGGTCCCTGGCCTGGCGGGACGGGCTCCTTGGGCCCCGCTGCAGGGGTGAGGTTCCCGCCACCCCCCCCCACTCCATTCCTGGGGTGAGAAGTGTGTCCTCCTCCGGTCTCTCTGACGGCCCCTGACACATGCTCCCTGGGCCTCTGCTGGACGGGTGCCCGGGCCCACCCCTCAGCCACTCGTCCTGGGCTCCCCACTTGGGGGTGGAGGGCACCCCGCCGTGCCGGCTCACTGCCAGGAGCTTCTGTGGGGCCAGGACGGCGGCCCTTCTCCACCACACCCTACCTGTGCGCTCAGACCTGGGGTCTTAGCCCGGGGCTGTCCCTGCGGGCCGGCTGCTGGCACACGGTGTCACCCGCGTCACCGTCACCCGGCGGGAGGTGACACTCGGCCTTTGGGACCTGGAGTCTGGGGGCCCCAGGGCCGCAGCCGGGGTTGGGCCCATGGCCCCAGGGAGGGAGCGGCGGGTCAGCTGCCCGGGAGGTGCCCCCTCCACCCCGTCCTCAGCTGGGAGTCCCACACCTCCCTCTCCAGGGCTGGGTGGCCAGACCGAGGGGTGTTGCTCCGAGTCCTCGCAGAACAGAGCACAGCAGGGGTGTGGCTGCCCCAGGCTGGGGGGCGCGGAGTGAACTGTGAGGGTCCAGCCTGGAGCACCGCGGGTGCCCAGCTGTCCTCGTGCACATGCCGGGGGCCGGGGGATCCCTTGGAACAGCACCCCACAACGGTAGGCCCAGCCAGGACAGCCGCTGTGGCGAGGGAAACCCCAGAGTGGGGAGACCCGGCTCTGGGTGAGGCTGCTCAGAGGGCACCTCCGGCACCCCGCCGCCTAGAGCCCCCCAACACTGTGGGGCCCCTGGGGATGGGCGGCGGGTCAGGGACGGCGCTCCCGGGACCAGCCGTGGGATCCTCGTGGCCAGAGCCCGCCCTCCGTGTCGCCTCAGTACTGACACAGCAGTGCCTGCGGCTGGACGTAACACCGGACACCACCTCACCAGGCGCCACAGCTGGCCACGGCTCAGAGAGACCCGATTCAGCCCGGGCACCGCGTGCCACGCCCCTGGGTGCCGGGGCCAGCTCCGGGGCAGGGTGCGGCTCCTCCCTCTGCCTGTGGGACAGCCCTCCAGGTCACACGCTCACCCAGCCGCCAGCGCCAGGAGGGCACCTTCCAGCCGGGGCTCCGGGACAGGACAGCGGGGCCCTCCCCTCCCCTCACGGGACGGACGGGGGTACCAGCTCCCCTCCCGGCTCCTGTGGCTGCGCTGTCCCCGCACCCCGTCCCAGAGAGGACTCCGGCCCCGGCCTCGGCCAAGCCCCATGGCTCAGTCAGTACTGTGCTGTGCGGTGAGCCCCGCAGGCCGAGGGTGGGTGTGGGAGCCGCGCGCTCACTCCTGTGACCGGACCCTCCCCCACTGCCTCCAGAGACGTCCCGGGGCTCCTAGCGCTGGCCCCCCGGAACCCACGGCCCCTGCTGCTGGTTCTCACTTTTTGGTCTCATTTCTATTTTTACTGGCTAGACAGAAATTGGGAGGAAAGGGGGACACAGAGACACTTGGAGGCCAGATGGTCGCACATCTGGCAAGGATCGAGGTTCGAGCCTCCACTCCTCACCTGCAGGGGTCTCTGTCTCCTCTCTCCATTTCCTCTCTCTTCCTGGCACCAAACCCCCTGAGGGGGGCAGACACACCTGGGGGGTGTACGGACCCCTGCAGCCCCGCTCCTCCCCTGCAGCTGGTTCTGGGGATTGAACCCAAGACCTCAGAGTCCCAGGCAGGAGTTGCAGAACCATCATGCTCTCTGCCGTATTATTACTATTATTTCCCTACTGAGATCCCTACTGAGCTCTGATGGATGGAGGATGGTCTGGGGATTGAACCCGGGGCCTCAGGTGGGAGAATGTGCAGAACCACTGTGCTGTCTGCCTTATATTTATTATTCTATAGATTACACCCAGCCCCCCCCCCCCCAGCTTTGGCTGATGGTCTGGGGATTGAACCCGGGGCCTCAGGCAGTGGCGTCTCTCTGCAGACCCCTGTGCCGTGTCCCCACTGATGACCCCCCTTCCACTCAGACGCCAGCCTGGGCCGAACCCCTCCTGAGTCCCGGTGTCTGGGGATGAGGACGGGACACGGACGGCGGGGCTCTCGGTACAGGTCCCTGCGACGTCCCCAAGGATGGACGGGGCCCCACTGCCGCCCCCACCAGTGCAGGCTGGGTTGGTAGCACATGAGGGACGGGGACAGGGTCTAGAGACGCCCGGGGACCTCCCACGAGACCTGTGCCCACAGATCCTCTGCTGGTGGCCCCATGCCCGACGTCCCCCACGTCCGATGTCCCCTCTGGGCCTCCTGCCCACTCAGGGCCTGTCCCTCCCGGGTGGGCGTGACGGCTGCCTCCGCCCTGCACCCAGGAAACATCCCTGGGGACACATGCCGTCCTCCCCGTGGTGCCCCCGTCCCGGGCCTTCCCTCTGTGACCTCACGGCCTCTGTGACCTCACAGCCAGCAGAGGCTCGGTGCCAGGCAGAGTGAGGGAGGCCGCTGCCTGACCCAGGTCTGTGTCCACGCGGCGGCCCGAGCCCCGTGTCCCCCAGCCCTGCCCGGGTCCCCTCAGCTGATCTCCGTCCCTGCCCCTCCGACCGCGACCGCTTCGGGCCCTGCCTGAGTCCCTGTGCCCAGTTGAGACTCTGCCCGTGTCCCCCGCCCCCCGCCCGCCCGTCTTGCCTTCAGGATGAGGTACGCACCAGAGTACAGGAAGTCCCCGTCCAGCCTCCTGAAGAAGTTTGCAGGTGGGGCCGGGGGCCATCCCGGGGCAGGAGGGTCAGCTGGCTTCCTGGGCCCGGGCGGCGGGCACACCGGCTGGCTTTCCTCTGGGGACGCGCCGGTCACCAGACCCAAGGGCCCCACCCCTGCTGGGCCTGCTGCCTGCCCCACCCTGGGGCCCCACCCCTGCACCCTAGAGCACCGCCCACCACCCTCCCCTCCCTGCGCTCCTGCCCCATCCGGTGACATCCCCACAGTCCCTCCACTGCCCCTCGCCTCTGCCCTCCCCGTATCCTTCCCTTCCTCCCCCACCTTGCTCCGCCCCCACTTCCTGCACCCCTGCCCCTCTGACCGCCTCACCCTGTCCCCCTGACCTCTGACCTCTGACCCGGCCCACGCCTCAGTGTGCGACATCCCACTGTATGACATCTGTGACTACAACATCAGCCGCGACCACTGCAAGGAGCTGGGTTGCTGCTTCTACAAGGGTGTCTGCTACGAGAAGGCCGTGCCCAGTGCGTGCAGGGCCGCGGGGGGGGGGGGGGCGGGGTGGGTGGGGGGGCCGAGGCTGTGGGTGACGCGACCCCCCCAGGCTACGTGCAGGTGTTCTCTGCCCTCATCGTTATTGTGGCCACGGCCTTTATCATCACCATCATATACAGGTGGGCCTGCCTGGGGTCCCGGGGGAGTTCCTGGGGGGGGTCTCGGCCTGGGGAGTTCCTGGGGGTCTCGGCCTGGGGAGTTCCTGGGGGTCTCGGCCTGGGGGAGTTCCTGGGGGTCTCGGCCTGGGGGAGTTCCTGGGGTCTCGGCCTGGGAAGTTCCTGGGGGTCTCGGCCTGGGGGAGTTCCTGGGGGTCTCAGCCTGGGGAGTTCCTGGGGTCTCGGCCTGGGAAGTTCCTGGGGGTCTCGGCCTGGGGGAGTTCCTGGGGGTCTCGGCCTGGGGGAGTTCCTGGGGGTCTCGGCCTGGGGAGTTCCTGGGGGTGTCCTGGGGAAGTTCCTGGGGGTCTCGGCCTGGGGAGTTTCTGGGGGTCTCGGCCTGGGGGAGTTCCTGGGGGTCTCAGCCTGGGGAGTTCCTGGGGTCTCGGCCTGGGAAGTTCCTGGGGGTCTCGGCCTGGGGGAGTTCCTGGGGGTCTCGGCCTGGGGAGTTCCTGGGGGTGTCCTGGGGAAGTTCCTGGGGGTCTCGGCCTGGGGAGTTTCTGGGGGTCTCAGCCTGGGGGAGTTCCTGGGGTCTCGGCCTGGGGAGTTCCTGGGGTCTCCTGGGGAAGTTCCTGGGGGTCTCGGCCTGGGGAGTTTCTGGGGGTCTCAGCCTGGGGGAGTTCCTGGGGTCTCGGCCTGGGGAGTTCCTGGGGTCTCCTGGGGGAGTTCCTGGGGGTCTCGGCCTGGGGAGTTCCTGGGAGTCTCCTGGGGGTCTTGGCCTGAGGGCCTATCCTGGGGGTCTCGGCCCGGGGGAATTCCTGGGGGTCTCAGCCTGAGGGTCTATCCTGGGAGGCCCTGTCCTGGGGGTTGAAAGGACAGCCTGCTGGGGTGCCCTGTGTGGGGGGGTGTGAGTTGGGGTGCAGAGCCCGCCCGCAGCCCCTGCCCCACCCAGGCTTGTCCAGGAGAGCCGGCAGAAGAAGCAGGTGCCTTCACAGCCGCCCTCGTCCACCAAGTCCAGCGTGAAGCTGGAATCTCAGTCCGGGGACCAGCCGTCTGTGCTCATGGAGTCTTCCAGCAAGGCCTCGGGGGAGGACGGTGTGCAGGGTGAGGGGTGATGGGACAGGGTTCAGGGGATGGGGGAATAAGGTTGGGGGATGGGACAGGGAGGCTGAGGGGGCTGGAGACGGTGGCTGGCTAGGCTGGGTGCGGTGGGGGTCCGGGGGGCAGGGGGATGGGGGTCCGCGGGGTGGTGACTGGGGGGGGGCTGGGAAAATAAGGAAGAGACCCAGGGGCTGGGGGCAGGGCGGAAGGCCGGGAGAGCCCGGGGAGGCCCTGGTGGCCATCTCTGGGGTGTACCATGTGGGGGTGCTCAGAGGGTCTCCCCGGCCCCGCCCGACCCCCGTCTCTCGCCCCAGGCACCCTGACCCTCTCGGACGACGGGGATGAGTTTGACGAGTGAGGCCGTGGACGGGGGGGCCTGTGGGGAATAAAGGTATTTTACGCAGTTCCCAGGAGTGCTTACTCAGCTTGCCGCGCTGCCCGTGTCTGCCAGGAGCCCCCGGCCAGCACGCGGGGCCGCGTCCACTCTGCTGCTGGTGGCCGGCCGGCCGGGGGCCAACTTGTGCACCTGAGCCGGGAGTCTCGGGCTGACGGGACATCCTGCCCCACAGCTGTGTGTGGGGGGTGGTCCTGCCGTCTGCCCCTCGAAGGAGAGCAGGTGACCGGCCCTGGAGGACTCAGCCCCCTGTGAGCAGAGCCCACCTGTGACCTGCGGGGAGACAGGCCGGGGGCTGGGGAGACGGCCAGGGTTCTGCAGAGACTCTCCTGCTCAGCTCCCGTCCTCAGCACCACCAGCAGCCAGGGCTCAGCAGGGCTCTGGGCCCTCTTCTCTCGGATAAATAAAAATAATAAAATAAGATAGGGATTCGGGCGGTAGCACACGTGGCGCAAAGTGCAAGGACCGGTGTAAGGACCCCGGTTTGAGCCCCAGCTCCCCACCTGCAGGGGAGTCGCTTCACAGGCAGGTCTGCAGGTGTCTGTCTGTCTCTCCCCCTCTCTGTCTTCCCCTCCTCTCTCCATTTCTCTCTGTCCTATCCAACAATGACAACATCAATAATAACTACAACAATAATAACTATAACACTAAAACAAGGACAACAAAAGGGTATAAATAAATATTAAAGAAAAGTTTTTTTAAAAAGGGGCTGGGTGATGGTGCACCTGGTTAAGTCCACATGTTACTATGCGCAAGGCCCTGGGTTCGAGCTCCTAGTTGCCACCTGCAGAGGGAAAGTTTTGCAAGTGGTGAAGCAGTGTTGCAGGTGTCTCTCTCTCCCTGTCACCTCTTCCCTCTTGGCTTCTGACTGTCTCTGTCCAATAAATGAATAAAGATAATTTTTAAAAAGTTTAAAAGGGGGATGGACAGCAAAAGGGAAAAAATGGCCTCCAGGAGCAGTGGATTCATAGTGCAGGCACCGAGCCCCAGCAATGACCTTGGAGGCAAAAAAAAAAAAAGTTATGGGACATCTCCCTTCAAAAAAGATGAGATGGTGTCCTTTGGGACAAACTGGTGGAACTGGAGGTGATGATGCTCCGTGAATAGAGACCTGATTGACACGCACCTGAGGAAAGTAATAATAGAAAAGAGAAGCCAGCGACTGTCTAAACCTTGTGAGAACTCCGCTGGATCTCTGGGCGGTGGGCAGGTAGGACACAGTGCTCTGGGGTGGGCGTGCGGTGTGACTAGACCGCCAGCAAACCACCTTGTGGCCACTGTAGCCACAAATGAAAAGGGAAAGAGAGAGTCTGAGTGTCGGGCAGGCGTCGCGCTCCAAGGATGACCCAGGAACCAAGCTCGTGGCGGCAAACAATTGAAACCTTTGTTCATTCGGGCGCCCAGAGTCGGGCAGGAGCACACTGGTCAGGCCACCACAGGGTCAGCACCCACAGGGGGACAGCACCCACAGGGTCAGCACCCACAGGGACACCACCCACAGGGACACCACCCACAGGGTCAGCAACCACAGGGACACCACCCACAGGGACACCACCCACAGGGGGACAGCACCCACAGGGTCAGCACCCACAGGGACAGCATCCACAGGGTCAGCACCCACAGGGACAGCACCCACAGGGACAGCACCCACAGGGTCAGCAACCACAGGGACACCACCCACAGGGACACCACCCACAGGGTCAGCACCCACGGGGGGACAGCACCCACAGGGTCAGCACCCACAGGGACAGCACCCACAGGGACAGCACCCACAGGGTCAGCACCCACAGGGACAGCACCCCACAGGGACAGCACCCACAGGGACAGCACCCCACAGGGTCAGCACCCACAGGGGGACAGCACCCACAGGGACAGCACCCACAGGGTCAGCACCCACAGGGACAGCACCCACAGGGTCAGCACCCACAGGGTCAGCACCCACAGGGACAGCACCCACAGGGTCAGCACCCACAGGGACACCACCCACAGGGACACCACCCACAGGGTCAGCACCCACAGGGGGACAGCACCCACAGGGACAGCACCCACAGGGTCAGCACCCACAGGGACAGCACCCCACAGGGACAGCACCCACAGGGACAGCACCCACAGGGGGACAGCACCCACAGGGACAGCACCCACAGGGTCAGCACCCACAGGGACAGCACCCACAGGGTCAGCACCCACAGGGGGACAGCACCCACAGGGACAGCACCCACAGGGTCAGCACCCACAGGGACAGCACCCACAGGGTCAGCACCCACAGGGTCAGCACCCACAGGGACAGCACCCACAGGGTCAGCAACCACAGGGACACCACCCACAGGGACACCACCCACAGGGTCAGCACCCACAGGGGGACAGCGCCCACAGGGTCAGCGCCCACAGGGACAGCACCCACAGGGACAGCACCCACAGGGTCAGCACCCACAGGGACAGCACCCCACAGGGACAGCACCCACAGGGACAGCACCCACAGGGTCAGCACCCACAGGGGGACAGCACCCACAGGGGGACAGCACCCACAGGGTCAGCACCCACAGGGACAGCACCCACAGGGTCAGCACCCACAGGGACAGCACCCACAGGGTCAGCACCCACAGGGTCAGCACCCCACAGGGACAGCACCCACAGGGGGACAGCACCCACAGGGACAGCACCCACAGGGTCAGCACCCACAGGGACAGCACCCACAGGGACAGCACCCACAGGGACGGCACCCACAGGGTCGGCACCCACAGGGACGGCACCCCCAGGGACGGCACCCACAGGGTCGGCACCCACAGGGACGGCACCCACAGGGTCGGCACCCACAGGGACGGCACCCACAGGGTCGGCACCCACAGGGACGGCACCCACAGGGTCGGCACCCACAGGGTCAGCACCCCACAGGGACAGCACCCACAGGGGGACAGCACCCACAGGGACAGCACCCACAGGGACAGCACCCACAGGGTCAGCACCCACAGGGACAGCACCCACAGGGACAGCACCCACAGGGTCGGCACCCACAGGGACAGCACCCACAGGGTCAGCACCCACAGGGTCAGCACCCACAGGGGGACAGCACCCACAGGGTCAGCACCCACAGGGTCAGCACCCACAGGGGGACAGTACCCACAGGGACAGCACCCCCAGGGATAGCACCCACAGGGTCGGCACCCACAGGGACGGCACCCCCAGGGACGGCACCCACAGGGTCGGCACCCACAGGGACAGCACCCACAGGAACAGCCCCTGTCTCTGCCCTGCCCATGTCTCTGCTGTCTCTGTCTCTGCCCACCATCAGGATTTCCCTCTGAATCCTGTCTTGTGACTCTGGTGACACTTTCAGCTAGAGACAGAGAGACAGACCCAGTGGGACAGATCCCTCCCTAGCTTCTCCCTGTGGGGCCTCAGCCCGGGCTCACCCACGTCTGTGCAGCTCCAGTCCCGTCTGTCCGTCGTGGCAGGAACACCGCCCAGGCTGCCTCCCCCTCACCTCCAGGCCCCGGGTTCGACCTGGGCCTCCCTCTGCGACGTGTCTCCCGCTGCGGCCGCCAGGTGGCAGCAGAGCCCCTCGTATCCCCTGCGCTGGGCTGGGCAGGCAGGTGAGGGGTCTTCCCGCCTGCGGCCAGGGAGCTGCCCCTACCCCTGGCCCCGACCCCCGACCCCTGACCCCGACCTGCATGGGGGGGCCTGCCTGCTCGCGGCTTCCCGCAACTGAGGGGGGGTCCTCCCGCCTCCCGGGGGCGGCGCTGACTCGGAGGGGGCCTGGGACCCTCTGTCCTTGTTGCCCAGGGGGTCCGGCCACACCCTGAGGCTGCCCCCTTGCCCTTTGCCCTTTGCCCCTTACGATCTGATCTTTACTGGAGGCTTGGTGAGAGCCCAGGGTGGCAGGTGCCCCAGTCACTAAGGGCCTGTGCTGTCCCTCCCCCAACTTCCTGGGGCCCCAGAGACAGCTGGGTCCTTGTCCCCCGGGAGTGTGTGCTCACCTCCAGCCCCGTCTGCTTTGCTCCCAAGGACACGGTCTCATCTTTTTAATGGCCGAGTAGTACTCCCTGGACGTCCCTCACTCTCACCATGTCGGGTGTCTGCAGCCCGTGGGCTCGTGTGTTCCCGGGGCCTGGGGCGGTCACAGCGAGTGAGCTGTTGTCTGCCCTGCAGATAAAATGCAGCAGAGGCCTGCTCCCCACCTCCTGCCATCTCTGTGAGGGGGGACTCGCCCTGAGGTTGGGGGGGTGTCCCAGTGGCCTCTTTTATTTTCTGCTTCCTCTTCCTTGAGAGAAACTGGAAGGGGAGGGGAGTCGGAGAGAGACAGACAGCAGCAGCCCTGCCTCACCACTCGTGAAGCTTCCCCCCTGCAGGTGGGGACCGGGGGCTTGAACCCGGGTCCTTGCACACTGGTTTCTGAGTCCCTCAGGCACCCCAGGCACCTCTGTCCCCGGGTGACATGTTTGGGACAGGCTTCTGGGGACACGGGTGCAGGGAGGGCTGTGTGGGCCAGTGGCAGGCACGGGGGGGGGGGGGGGCGACCCTGGGCCCTGAGTCTCGTCCCCATGTGCAGAGGGAGGCCCTGCGCCTTCTCCTCCTCCTCCTCCTCCTCCTCCTCCTCCTCCTCCCCAATGCTTCCTAGAAGAACAGAGGAGGGAGAGCGATGGGGCGAGTCCTCCCCGTGGGAGGGTGGTTCCCCCGTCAGCTCTTCAGACTTTGCACGGACGGACTTTTCTCTGGAGCTGGTTCCCTGACAGCCAAATCGCACGCCCTTAATTGAATTAACACAAATTAGCCCTGAAAGGAGCCGAGGAAAAAGGAACATTCCGGAATGGTTCCTGAAAGCTCTGGAAGCTTCCGTGAGCTGTGAGCCTATGGACGCCGCATCAGCGTGGGGAGGCCCCGGGGGAGGCCGGGTCAAACCTCCCGGCAGGCGGGTGCGGGGCACAGCGTGGGACACAGGCCGGGGTCGCCGTGCCCCTGTGGGGTGACGCTGGGCCGTCCCCCTCTGTGGCCTCCCTGACGGCCAACGGCAGAAGGTCGTGGAAGGCCCCCGGCGATGGGAGCGGCCTCAGCCCCGGCGGGCAGGACCCGGCGGGCAGCCGTCCACCTCCCATGAGTGGGCTAAGTGTGTCCCCGACGGGTCACCTCTGTCTCTGGCTTCATTCTGGGCTGAACGGGGGGAGGGGCTGACCTGACCTCAGAGCGCGTCTCCCCCCCCCCCCCCAGTTGGCTGAGTGGCGGCCCCCGGCTTCGCCGACCCCAAGGCCCCTGCAACTGCCCGGCTGTGTTCTCCTGGTGGGGGGCTGCCGTGTCCCCCGCGGCTCCCCGCAGGGTGTGTGGGTGCTGGGTCCCAGGCCCCTCCCTGGGAGACAGAGCTTCTGGGGAGGGGCCGGGCAGGGCGCACACGTCACCTGGCATAAAGACCTGGGTTCAAGCCCCCGCTTCTCACCTGCATGAGCAGGGAAGCAGGGCTGCAGCCGTTTCTCTCCCTCTCTGTATTTCTCTCCCCTCTTAACTTCTCTCTATCCTGTCAGAGTATTAAAAAAAAGAGAGGGAGTCAGTCGGTAGCGCAGCGGGTTAAGCGCAGGTGGCGCAAAGCTCAAGGACCGGCGTAAGGATCCCGGTTCGAGCCCCCGGCTCCCCACCTGCAGGGGAGTCGCTTCCCAGGCGGTGAAGCAGGTCTGCAGGTGTCTGTCTTTCTCTCCCCCTCTCTGTCTTCCCCTCCTCTCTCCATTTCTCTCTGTCCTGTCCAACAACGATGGCATCAATAACAGCAATAACTACAACGATAAAATAACAAGGGCAAAAAAGGGGAATAAATAAATAATAATAAAAGAGGGCCACCTGGTTATGTGCTCATATTACAATGCACAAGGACCTGGGTTCAAGTCCCCCACCCCCACCTGCAGGGGGAAGCTCTGTAAGCGGTGAAGCAGGGCTGCAGGTGTCTGTCTCTCTCCCTCTCTAACTTCTCCTCCTCCTCCTCTCAATTTCTGTCTCTACCCAGTAAATAAAGATAATACAAAATTTAAAAAAAGAGAGAAAGAGAGAGAAAGGCAGAAAAAAGTGGTCTTCATGAATGGTGGATTTATGGTGCTGACACTGAGCCCCGGTGATAGCCTGGTGGTATGACAGAAAGAATGAGAAAGAGTGAGAGAGAACGAGAGAGAGAGAGAATGAGAGAGAGGGAGAATGACAGAAGAAGAGAGGATGACAGAGAAAGAGAGGGAGAGACAGAGGAACCTGGTGGCACCTAGCAGCGGCTGGGCGGGCTCTGGAGGGGCCCCGCGTGAGGGCCGGGTTCAAGACCCCACAGGGAGGCGGCACCAGCGGTGGTGTCTGCCCCAGAGATCTCTGTCTCTCGGCATCTCTCACCCTCTGTCTGGACAAACGCAGAGAAAAGAAGTGCTGCCCGGCGCGGTGGAACTGCGGCTCAGAGCGGAAACGAGATGGCGGGAGCCGCGGGGGCCCACGCGCCGCGTGGAAAGAACCCGGGTTCCAGGTGAAGCAGGGCGGCGGGTGTCTGGGGGCCTGGGGGCAGAGCTGGTCACTCCGCAGCCCACCCCCTGGGCACCCTGAGCCCGGCCTGCCACACCGCCCGCCCCACCCTGCCCTGCGGTGACCCCAAGTCTGGGCCGTGCCGCCTCTACTCATGCTGGGAAGAAAGGGTGGTCCCAGAAGGGAGGGGAGGGAAGGAGGGAGGCGGGGGGGTTGTTGTGGATGGATGATGGATGGATGGATGGATGGATGGTGGATGTATGTATGTATGTATGGATGGATGGATGATGGATGGATGATGGATGGATGGATGGATGGATGGATGGATGATGGATGGATGGATGGATGGATGGATGATGGATGGATGGATGGATGGATGATGGATGGATGGATGGATGATGGATGGATGGATGGATGGATGGATGGTGGATGTATGTATGTATGTATGGATGGATGGATGATGGATGGATGATGGATGATGGATGGATGGATGATGGATGGATGGATGATGGATGGATGGTGGATGTATGTATGTATGTATGTATGGATGATGGATGGATGGATGGTGGATGGATGGATGGATGGATGGTGGATGGATGGATGGATGGATGATGGATGGATGTATGGATGGATGGATGGATGATGGATGGATGGATGATGGATGGATGGTGGATGGTGGATGGTGGATGGATGATGGATGATGGATGGATGTATGGATGGATGGATGGTGGATGGATGGATGATGGATGTATGTATGTATGTATGGATGGATGGATGATGGATGGATGGATGATGGATGGTGGATGGATAGATGATGGATGGATGGATGATGGATGGATGGATGATGGATGGATGGATGGATGGATGATGGATGGATGGATGGATGATGGATGGATGGATGGATGGTGGATGGATGGATGGAAGGATGATGGATGGATGGATGATGGATGGATGGATGATGGATGGATGGATGATGGATGGATGGATGATGGATGGATGATGGGTGGATGATGGATGATGGATGGATGGATGGGTGGAAGGATGATGGATGGATGGATGATGGATGGATGATGGATGATGGATGGATGATGGATGGATGGACGGATGGATGATGGATGGATGATGGATGATGAATGGATGGATTGATGGATATATGGATGGATGGATGGATGGATGGATGGATGGTGGATGGATGGATGGATGATGGATGGATGGATGGATGATGGATGGATGATGGATGATGAATGGATGGATTGATGGATAGATGGATGGATGGATGGATGGTGGATGGATGGATGATGATGGGTGGATGGGTGGATGGATGGTGGATGGATGGTGGATGGGTGGATTATGGATGATGGAGGGATGGGTAGATGGATGGTGGATGGAGGGTGGTGGATGGGTGGTGGATGGTGGAGGGCTGAGTAGGTGGCTGGGTGGCATCTGGGGCAGAAGGTGCCCTGTGGGTTCCGGCTTGGTGTGTCACACCTGTTCCCTCCCTGCACGTATGGGGTCAGGTGTCCGCAGGTGCCTCCCAGGGGCCTCCGTGTCCCCACTGCCCGGGCGCCCGGCCGGTGACTGTGGGTGGCTTGGTGCCACCCCGTGGCCAGCAGATGGTGCTGGTCAGCTGGTCCTGGGTCCTTCAGCCCCAGGCCCTGTCCTCTGGACCTTTTCCTGCCACTTTGTGGGGCCAGGGTGTCACCCACCCGCTGGGCCTCCCTGCCAGGTGGGGGGTGGCCCTGGACACTGGGGTCCGGGACGGGGCTGGGGTGTCAGTGCTTAGCCAGGGTGGAGGTGGGGGACGGGCCGGCTCCGGACCCTCCTGGGGGCGGCGTGGGGGGCTGCTGAGGGCCCAGGAACACCGGTCGCCCTCCTTCTCTGCAGAGACCCCGGCTCTCATGTAGATGGTGCTCCAGGCCCGGCCAGGGATGGTGGACATTTTAGCCCACAGAGGCTGGGGGGCCCGGGGTGGGGCTGGCGGGGGCCCGGCCTGGGCAGAGGGGGACGCTGGCCTCTCGGGCCTCGCCCGCCCGCCCGCCCGCCCGGCCGTCTTCCCCGAGGCTGGAGATGTGGCCGTGCCCGACGGGGGCCGGGACCAGCTGGCAGCCTGGCAGGGTCCCCTTGCCCGCGGGAGGACGGGGCCCCACGCGGGGGACGCCCAGGCTGCCGGCTGGCAAGTGTTACTTATCATATTAATTAAAATCTGGCGCCACT
>NW_026647651.1:0-27500 GCF_950295315.1 Erinaceus europaeus | reverse complement strand
AGTGTGTGACTGTGTGTGTGAGTGTGTGTGAGTGTGTGTGTGAGTGTGTGTGTGAGTATGTGAATGTGTGTGTGTGAGTGTGTGAGTGTGTGTGTGACTGTGAGTGTGAGTGTATGAGTGTGTGAGTGTGAGTGTGACTGTGTGAATGTGTGTGTGTGAGTGTGTGACTGTGGGTGTGAGTGTGTGTGACTGTGTGAGTGTGTATGAGTGTGTGTGTGTGTGAGTGTGTGTGTGAGTGTGAGTGTGAGTGTGTGTGAGTTTGTGAGTGTGAGTGTGTGAGTGTGAGTGTGTGTGAGTGTGTGTGTATGTGTGAGTGTGTGTGAGTGTGAGTGTGTGACTGTGTGTGTGAGTGTGTGTGTGAGTGAGTGTGTGTGAGTGTGAGTGTGTGACTTTGTGTGTGAGTGTGTGTGTGACTGTGTGTGAGTGTGAGTGTGTGTGTGTGAGTGTGTGACTGTGGGTGTGACTGTGTGAGTGTGTATGAGTGAGTGTGTGTGAGTGTGTGTGTGAGTGTGTGTGTGAGTGTGCATGTGAGTGTGTGTGTGTGTGTCTGTGAGTGTGTGTGTGAGTGTGTGAGTGTGTGACTGTGGGTGTGAGTGTGTGTGACTGTGTGTGAGTGTGTGAGTGTGTGTGTGAGTGTGTGTGTGTGTGAGTGTGTGTGAGTGTGTGTGTGCGTGTGTGTGAGTGTGTGTGTGAGTGAGTGTGTGTGAGTGTGTGTGAGTGAGTGTGTGTGTGTATCTGCTCAGTTGATTTCAATCTGCCTGAGAGCTTGTGGCAGCCTGGGGGCCCCACCCGCACCATGATGTCAGCTACACCCTGATGCCCCCAGTCAGGGGCCAGGCTCACAATAGCCCAGGCGACAGAGACAGAGACAGAGTCAGAGACAGAGAGATCCCGGTGCCAGACCTGGCTGAGCGCACACATTAGAGGCACAGGACCTGGATTCGAGCCCTCAGTCCCCACCTGCAGGGGAAAAGCTTTACCAGTGGGGAAGCAGGGCTGCAGGTGTCTGTCTCTCTCCCTCTCTGCCTCCTCTCAGTCTCTCTGTCTCTGTCCAGCAATAGGTAATAACTGAGAGATGCTCCTCGAGCCGTGTCCTCTCTTCTGTCCCAGACTTTGGGGGAGCTGTCTGTCCAGACTGCAGGTCCCACCTGAGGTCCCTCCCCCAGACTGAGGAGACAGTCCTCTGGGTGGGGGCCCCAAGTGCTTTGCTGTGGTGACACTGAGGGGGGGAGAGGCAGTGAGAGAGGGATAAAGAATGTATGAGGGGAAGAGAGGAAGAAAGGGAAAGGGAATGTGAAAGAGAGAGAGGGAAGGATGGAGGGAGAGACGGGGAGAATGTGGCCGTCTCTGGGCCCAGTGCCAGCGGTGTCACTGGCTGGGACCCGGAGGTGACGGGCACCTCGCGACACCCACCTGAGCGCCGGGGCCAGATGGGCACTGGGAGCCGGACCGTCCTCGCCGTCTCTCCCGGTCGTCCGTGTTCCGGCGCGTGCAGGGATCATGTTGGCTCGTGGGGAGGGCGGACGTGGCGCTTGTTAAAGTCCAGACATTCAATTTGTGACAAAGGGGATTAAGGCTTAGTGCTCGCGTGCGGGCTCGCCTGGAGCCGGAGATAGTGTGCTGCTTTATCACCGCGCGCACCTGCACCGGCCGGCACCACAGCCCTCAGGCCGCCCCTCCCTGCGGCCCCAGCCACACTCCCAGCACGTGTGCCACACGCCCCAGCACACGTGCCACATGCCCCCAGCACAATGCTATATGCTCCCAGCACACGTGCCACACGCCCCAGCACACATGCCACGCACCCCAGCACACATGCCACACACTCTAGCACATGTGTCATGCCCCAACACACGTACCACATGCTCCAGCACACATGACACGCACCCTAGCACATGTGCCACACGCTCTAGCACATGTGTCATGCCCCAGCACACGTGCCACACACCCCAGCACACGTGCCACATGTTCCCAGCACACGTGCCACACGTTCTAAGCACATGTGCCACAAGCTCCCAGCTGGGGCCAGCGGGCACCAGGCCGACAGCCGAGCTGGACCAGGTTTCCACATGTGGCACGTGTGCTGTGACCATGTGGGCATCCTGCCGGGTCACAGGTGGTGGGGAGTGAGCTCCGCGGGGCTCTGCCGGGAGCGTGCGTGGCCATACCAGCACTGGGGACCCTGGTGGCCTGGCTCCCGTCAGCCTCACTCTGCTGGGGAGGTGGCCCCGTCCTGCACCTCAGGCTCCGGCCCTAAGCACGGGCGTTTCGTTTTTGACGGACGTTTGGGGTGACGGTTCTTCACGCCCAAGTCTATCAGTTAAGACTGAGTAACGAGGCTGTTTGCCAGCCGGGAGACACGTGCCCAGGCGATGGGGCACAGAGAATATGGCCACCGAAACAGACGCAGCCACAGTTCCCCTCTCTGGAAGGGCGCCTTCCCGGGCCTCTGGGATAAGGTTGGTGGTGGTCCTGTCAGTCTCCGGCTGGAACATTCCAGAAACAGCGTGGCTGGGCAGGGCTGCCGCGCCCACCCCAGGCTGGGGGGCTGAGAGGGTCATTAGATCTTAATAGGATTGATTTGTGGGGATTAGACATGGCCTGGGGGTAGGGGGCTTCCAGATCAGCCCTGAAACACACAGGCCCCACACTCAGATCACACTCACACTCTCTGCCACACACACTCTCTGTGTCTCTGTGGTGCCTCTGGCCCCGACCTCTGATTTCAGCCTCTGGCCCCTGATTCCGGCCTCTGGCCTTTGGCCCTGGCTTCTGGCCTCTGGCCTCTGACCTCTGCCTCTGGCCTCTGACCTCTGACCTCTGACTTCTGGCTCTGGCCTCTAGCTTCTGACTTCTGGCTTTGGCCTCTGGCTTCTGGCTAAGGCCTCTGGTCTCTGGATTCTGGTCTCTGGCTCTGGCCTCTGGCCTCTGATTCTGGCCTTTGGCCTTTGGCCCTGACCTCTGGCCTCGGTCCCTGGCCTTTTGTCTCTGGCCCTGGCCTCTGGCCTTTGGTCCTGCCTTTTGTCTCTGGCTCTGGTCTCTGGCTCTGGCCTCTGGCTCTGACTCTGGTCTCTGGTCTCTGGTCTCTGGTCTCTGGCTCTGGCCTCTGGCTCTGGCCTCTGGTCTCTGGCTCTGGCTCTGGTCTCTGGCTCTGACTCTGGTCTCTGGTCTCTGGTCTCTGGCTCTGGTCTCTGGTCTCTGGTCTCTGGTCTCTGGCTCTGGCTCTGACTCTGGCTTAGGTCTCTGGTCTCTGGCTCTGGCCTCTGACTCTGGCTCTGACTCTGGTCTCTGGTCTCTGGTCTCTGGCTCTGTCTCTGGCTCTGGCTCTGGTCTCTGGCTCTGACTCTGGTCTCTGGTCTCTGGTATCTGCCTCTGGCTCTGGGCTCTGGTCTCTGGTTTCTGGTCTCTGGTCTCTGGGTCTGGCTCTGACTCTGGCTTAGGTCTCTGGTCTCTGGCTCTGGCCTCTGACTCTGGCTCTGACTCTGGTCTCTGGTCTCTGGTCTCTGGTCTCTGGTCTCTGGCTCTGGCTCTGGCTCTGACTCTGGTCTCTGGCTCTGGCTCTGGGCTCTGGTCTCTGGTCTCTGGTCTCTGGCTCTGGCTCTGACTCTGGCTTAGGTCTCTGGTCTCTGGTCTCTGGTCTCTGGCTCTGACTCTGGCTCTGGCTCTGGCTCTGGTCTCTGGTCTCTGGCTCTGGTCTCTGGCTCTGACTCTGGCTCTGGCTCTGGCTTTGGTCTCTGGCTCTGGTCTCTGGCTCTGGTCTCTGGTCTCTGGTCTCTGGCTCTGCTCTGGTCTCTGGTCTCTGGTCTCTGGCTTTGGCTCTGACTCTGACTCTGGCTCTGACTCTGGTCTCTGGTCTCTGGTCTCTGGCTCTGACTCTGGTCTCTGGTCCCTGGTCTCTGGTCTCTGGCTCTGGCTCTGGTCTCTGGTCTCTGGTCTCTGGTCTCTGGTCTCTGGCTCTGGCTCTGACTCTGACTCTGACTCTGGCTCTGACTCTGGTCTCTGGCTCTGACTCTGATCTCTGGTCTCTGGTCTCTGGCTCTGCCTCTGGTCTCTGGTCCCTGGTCTCTGGTCTCTGGCTCTGGCTCTGGTCTCTGGTCTCTGGTCTCTGGTCTCTGGTCTCTGGCTCTGACTCTGACTCTGACTCTGGCTCTGACTGTGGTCTCTGGCTCTGACTGTGATCTCTGGTCTCTGGTCTCTGGTCTCTGGCTCTGGCTCTGACTCTGGTCTCTGGCTCTGGCTCTGGTCTCTGGTCTCTGGCTCTGGTCTCTGGTCTCTGGATCTGGCTCTGGTCTCTGGTCTCTGGTCTCTGGCTCTGGCTCTGGCTCTGGCTCTGACTCTGGCTCTGACTCTGGTCTCTGGTCTCTGACTCTGGTCTCTGGTCTCTGGCTCTGGCTCTGGCTCTGACTCTGGTCTCTGGTCTCTGGTCTCTGGTCTCTGGCTCTGGCTCTGACTCTGATCTCTGGTCTCTGGTCTCTGGTCTCTGGCTCTGACTCTGGTCTCTGGCTCTGACTCTGGCCTCTGGCTCTGACTCTGGTCTCTGGCTCTGGCTCTGAATCTGGTCTCTGGCTCTGACTCTGGTCTCTGGTCTCTGGTCTCTGGCTCTGGTCTCTGGTCTCTGGCTCTGGCTCTGACTCTGGTCTCTGGTCTCTGGTCTCTGGTCTCTGGTCTCTGGCTCTGGTCTCTGGTCTCTGGCTCTGGCTCTGACTCTGGTCTCTGGTCTCTGGTCTCTGGCTTCTGGTCTCTGGTCTCTGGCCTCTGGTCTCTGGTCTCTGGCCTCTGGTCTCTGGCTCTGACTCTGGTCTCTGGCTCTGGTTCTGGCTCTGGCTCTGGCTCTGACTCTGGTCTCTGGTCTCTGGTCTCTGGCCTCCGGCCTCTGGCCTCAGGCCTCTGGTCTGGTCTCTGGTCTCTGGCTCTGGTCTCTGGTCTCTGGCTCTGGCTCTGGCTCTGACTCTGGTCTCTGGTCTCTGACTCTGGTCTCTGGCCTCTGGCTCTGGTCTCTGGTCTCTGGCCTCTGGCTCTGACTCTGGTCTCTGGTCTCTGGCTCTGGCTCTGGTCTCTGGTCTCTGGTCTCTCGTCTCTGGCTCTGGCTCTGACTCTGGTCTCTGGTTCTGGCTCTGGCTCTGGCTCTGACTCTGGCTCTGGCCTCTGGTCTCTGTCTCTGGTCTCTGGCTCTGGCTCTGGCTCTGGCTCTAGTCTCTGGTCTCTGGTCTCTGGCTCTGGCTCTGGCTCTGGCTCTGCTCTCTGGTCTCTGGTCTCTGGCTCTGGCTCTGGTCTCTGGTCTCTGGTATCTGGCTCTGGCTCTGGCTCTGGTCTCTGGTCTCTGGTCTCTGGCTCTCGCTCTGACTCTGGCTTAGGTCTCTGGTCTCTGGCCTCTGGCTCTGGTCTCTGGTCTCTTGTCTCTGGTCTCTGGCTCTGGCTCTGGTCTCTGGTCTCTGGCTCTGGCTCTGGTCTCTGGTCTCTGGTCTCTGGTCTCTGGCTCTGGCTCTGGCTCTGGTCTCTGGTCTCTGGCTATGGCTCTGGCTCTGGTCTCTGGTCTCTGGTCTCTGGCTCTGGCTCTGGTCTCTGGTCTCTGGTCTCTGGTCTCTGGCTCTGGCTCTGGTCTCTGGTCTCTGGTCTCTGGCTCTGGCTCTGGCTCTGACTCTGGTCTCTGGTCTCTGGCTCTGGCTCTGGCTCTGGTCTCTGGTCTCTGGTCTCTGGCTCTGGCTCTGGTCTCTGGTCTCTGGCTCTGGCTCTGGTCTCTGGTCTCTGGTCTCTGGCTCTGGCTCTGGCTCTGGTCTCTGGTCTCTGGTCTCTGGCTCTGGCTCTGGTCTCTGGTCTCTGGCTCTGGCTCTGGCTCTGACTCTGGCTTAGGTCTCTGGTCTCTGGCCTCTGGCTCTGACTCTGGTCTCTGGCTCTGACTCTGGTCATTGGTCTCTGGCTCTGGTCTCTGGTCTCTGGTCTCTGGCTCTGGCTCTGGCTCTGGTCTCTGGTCTCTGGCTCTGGCTCTGGCTCTGGTCTCTGGTCTCTGGTCTCTGGCTCTGGCTCTGGCTGTGGCTCTAGCTCTGGTCTCTGGCTCTGGCTCTGACTCTGGTCTCTGGTCTCTGGTCTCTGGTCACTGGTCTCTGGCTCTGGCTCTGGTCTCTGGTCTCTGGTCTCTGGCTCTGGCTCTGGCTCTGACTCTGGTCTCTGGTCTCTGGTCTCTGTCTCTGACTCTGGTCTCTGGTCTCTGGTCTCTGGCTCTGACTCTGGCTCTGGTCTCTGGTCTCTGGCTCTGGCTCTGGCTCTGACTCTGACTCTGGCTCTGACTCTGGTCTCTGGTCTCTGGTCTCTGGCTCTGACTCTGATCTCTGGTCTCTGGTCTCCGGCTCTGACTCTGGTCTCTGGCTCTGACTCTGATCTCTGGTCTCTGGTCTCTGGCTCTGGCTCTGACTCTGGTCTCTGGTCCCTGGTCTCTGGTCTCTGGCTCTGGCTCTGGCTCTGGTCTCTGGTCTCTGGTCTCTGGCTCTGGCTCTGACTCTGGCTCTGGTCTCTGGTCTCTGGTCTCTGGCTCTGGCTCTGACTCTGACTCTGACTCTGACTCTGGCTCTGACTGTGGTCTCTGGCTCTGACTGTGATCTCTGGTCTCTGGTCTCTGGTCTCTGGCTCTGGCTCTGACTCTGGTCTCTGGCTCTGGTCTCTGGTCTCTGGATCTGGCTCTGGTCTCTGGTCTCTGGTCTCTGGCTCTGGCTCTGGCTCTGGCTCTGACTCTGGCTCTGACTCTGGTCTCTGGTCTCTGACTCTGGTCTCTGGTCTCTGGCTCTGGCTCTGGCTCTGACTCTGGTCTCTGGTCTCTGGTCTCTGGTCTCTGGTCTCTGGCTCTGGCTCTGACTCTGGTCTCTGGTCTCTGGTCTCTGGCTCTGGCTCTTGCTCTGGTCTCTGGTCTCTGGCTCTTGCTCTGGTCTCTGGTCTCTGGTCTCTGGCTCTGACTCTGGCCTCTGGCTCTGACTCTGGTCTCTGGCTCTTGCTCTGGTCTCTGGTCTCTGGTCTCTGGCTCTGACTCTGGTCTCTGGCTCTGACTCTGGCCTCTGGTCTCTGGTCTCTGGCTCTGGTCTCTGGTCTCTGACTCTGGCTCTGGTCTCTGGCTCTGACTCTGGTCTCTGGTCTCTGGCTCTGGTCTCTGGTCTCTGGCTCTGGCTCTGACTCTGGTCTCTGGTCTCTGGTCTCTGGTCTCTGGCTCTGGTCTCTGGTCTCTGGCTCTGGCTCTGACTCTGGTCTCTGGTCTCTGGTCTCTGGCTTCTGGTCTCTGGTCTCTGGCCTCTGGTCTCTGGTCTCTGGCCTCTGGTCTCTGGCTCTGACTCTGGTCTCTGGCTCTGGTTCTGGCTCTGGCTCTGGCTCTGACTCTGGTCTCTGGTCTCTGGTCTCTGGCCTCCGGCCTCTGGCCTCAGGCCTCTGGTCTGGTCTCTGGTCTCTGGCTCTGGTCTCTGGTCTCTGGCTCTGGCTCTGGCTCTGACTCTGGTCTCTGGTCTCTGACTCTGGTCTCTGGCCTCTGGCTCTGGTCTCTGGTTCTGGCCTCTGGCTCTGACTCTGGTCTCTGGTCTCTGGCTCTGGCTCAGGTCTCTGGTCTCTGGTCTCTGGTCTCTGGTCTCTGGCTCTGGTCTCTGGCTCTGGCTCTGACTCTGGTCTCTGGTTCTGGCTCTGGCTCTGGCTCTGGCTCTGACTCTGGCTCTGGCCTCTGGTCTCCGGCCTCTGGCTCTGACTCTGGCTCTGACTCTGGTCTCTGGTCTCTGGTCTCTGGCTCTGACTCTGGTCTCTGGTCTCTGGTCTCTGGTCTCTGGCTCTGGCTCTGACTCTGGTCTCTGGCTCTGGTCTCTGGTCTCTGGATCTGGCTCTGGTCTCTGGTCTCTGGTCTCTGGCTCTGGCTCTGGCTCTGGCTCTGACTCTGGCTCTGACTCTGGTCTCTGGTCTCTGACTCTGGTCTCTGGTCTCTGGCTCTGGCTCTGGCTCTGACTCTGGTCTCTGGTCTCTGGTCTCTGGTCTCTGGTCTCTGGCTCTGGCTCTGACTCTGGTCTCTGGTCTCTGGTCTCTGGCTCTGGCTCTTGCTCTGGTCTCTGGTCTCTGGCTCTTGCTCTGGTCTCTGGTCTCTGGTCTCTGGCTCTGACTCTGGCCTCTGGCTCTGACTCTGGTCTCTGGCTCTTGCTCTGGTCTCTGGTCTCTGGTCTCTGGCTCTGACTCTGGTCTCTGGCTCTGACTCTGGCCTCTGGTCTCTGGTCTCTGGCTCTGGTCTCTGGTCTCTGACTCTGGCTCTGGTCTCTGGCTCTGACTCTGGTCTCTGGTCTCTGGCTCTGGTCTCTGGTCTCTGGCTCTGGCTCTGACTCTGGTCTCTGGTCTCTGGTCTCTGGTCTCTGGCTCTGGTCTCTGGTCTCTGGCTCTGGCTCTGACTCTGGTCTCTGGTCTCTGGTCTCTGGCTTCTGGTCTCTGGTCTCTGGCCTCTGGTCTCTGGTCTCTGGCCTCTGGTCTCTGGCTCTGACTCTGGTCTCTGGCTCTGGTTCTGGCTCTGGCTCTGGCTCTGACTCTGGTCTCTGGTCTCTGGTCTCTGGTCTCTGGCCTCCGGCCTCTGGCCTCAGGCCTCTGGTCTGGTCTCTGGTCTCTGGCTCTGGTCTCTGGTCTCTGGCTCTGACTCTGGCTCTGACTCTGGTATCTGGTCTCTGGTCTCTGGCTCTGGCTCTGGCTCTGACTCTGGTCTCTGGTCTCTGACTCTGGTCTCTGGCCTCTGGTCTCCGGCCTCTGGCTCTGGCTCTGGCTCTGGCTCTGGCTCTGACTCTGGTCTCTGGTCTCTGGTCTCTGACTCTGGTCTCTGGTCTCTGACTCTGGCTCTGGTCTCTGGCTCTGACTCTGGTCTCTGGTCTCTGGCTCTGGTCTCTGGTCTCTGGCTCTGGCTCTGACTCTGGTCTCTGGTCTCTGGTCTCTGGCTTCTGGTCTCTGGTCTCAGGCCTCTGGTCTCTGGTCTCTGGCCTCTGGTCTCTGGCTCTGGCTCTTGCTCTGGTCTCTGGTCTCTGGTCTCTGGCTCTGACTCTGACTCTGGCCTCTGGCTCTGACTCTGGTCTCTGGCTCTGACTCTGGTCTCTGGTCTCTGGCTATGGTCTCTGGTCTCTGGCTCTGACTCTGGTCTCTGGCTCTGACTCTGGCCTCTGACTCTGACTCTGGTCTCTGGCTCTGGCTCTGACTCTGGTCTCTGGCTCTGACTCTGGTCTCTGGTCTCTGGTCTCTGGCTCTGGTCTCTGGTCTCTGACTCTGGCTCTGGCTCTGGTCTCTGGCTCTGACTCTGGTCTCTGGTCTCTGGTCTCTGGCTCTGGTCTCTGGTCTCTGGCTCTGGCTCTGTCTCTGACTCTGGTCTCTGGTCTCTGGCTTCTGGTCTCTGGTCTCTGGCCTCTGGTCTCTGGTCTCTGGCCTCTGGTCTCTGGCTCTGACTCTGGTCTCTGGCTCTGGTTCTGGCTCTGGCTCTGGCTCTGACTCTGGTCTCTGGTCTCTGGTCTCTGGCCTCCGGCCTCTGGCCTCAGGCCTCTGGTCTGGTCTCTGGTCTCTGGCTCTGGTCTCTGGTCTCTGGCTCTGACTCTGGCTCTGACTCTGGTATCTGGTCTCTGGTCTCTGGTCTCTGGCTCTGGCTCTGGCTCTGGCTCTGACTCTGGTCTCTGGCCTCTGGCTCTGGTCTCTGGTCTCTGGCCTCTGGCTCTGATTCTGGTCTCTGGTCTCTGGCTCTGGCTCTGGTCTCTGGTCTCTGGCTCTGGTCTCTGGCTCTGGCTCTGACTCTGGTCTCTGGTCTCTGGTCTCTGGCTCTGGTCTCTGGCCTCTGGCTCTGGTTTCTGGCCTCTGGCTCTGACTCTGGTCTCTGGTCTCTGGCTCTGGCTCTGGTCTCTGGTCTCTGGTCTCTGGCTCTGGCTCTGACTCTGGTCTCTGGCTCTGGCTCTGACTCTGGCTCTGGCCTCTGGTCTCCGGCCTCTGGCTCTGGCTCTGGCTCTGGCTCTGGCTCTGGCTCTGACTCTGGTCTCTGGTCTCTGGTCTCTGGTCTCTGGCCTCTGGTTTCTGGCCTCTGGCTCTGGCTCTGGCTCTGACTCTGGTCTCTGGCCTCTGGCTCTGGCTCTGGCTCTGACTCTGGTCTCTGGTCTCTGGTCTCTGGTCTCTGGCCTCTGGTTTCTGGCCTCTGGCTCTGGCTCTGGCTCTGACTCTGGTCTCTGGCCTCTGGCTCTGGCTCTGGCTCTGACTCTGGTCTCTGGTCTCTGGTCTCTGGCTCTGGCTCTGGTCTCTGGTCTCTGACTCTGGTCTCTGGTCTCTGGCTCTGGCTCTGGTCTCTGGTCTCTGACTCTGGCCTCTGGTCTCTGGCTCTGGCTCTGGCTCTGGCTCTAGCTCTGGTCTCTGGCCTCTGGCTCTGGCTCTGGCTCTGGCTCTGACTCTGGTCTCTGGTCTCTGGTCTCTGGCCTCCAGCCTCTGGCCTCTGGCCTCTACCTCCGGCGTCTGGCCTCTGGTCTCTGGTCTCTGGCTCTGGCTCTGGCTCTGACTCTGGCTCTGGCTCTGGCTTTGGTCTCTAGTCTCTGGTCTCTGGTCTCTGGCTCTGACTCTGGTCTCTGGCTCTGGCTCTGGCTCTGGTCTCTGGTCTCTGACTCTGGTCTCTGACTCTGGTCTCTGGTCTCTGTTCTCTGGTCTCTGGTCTGGCTCTGGTCTCTGGTCCCTGAATCTGGTCTCTGGTCTCTGGTCTCTGGCTCTGGCTCTGGCTCTGGCTCTGACTCTGGTCTCTGGCTCTGGCTCTGACTCTGGTCTCTGGTCTCTGGTCTCTGGTTCTGGCTCTGGCTCTGACTCTGGTCTCTGTTCTCTGGCTCTGGCTCTGGTCTCTGGTCTCTGACTCTGCCTCTGGCTCTGGCTCTGACTCTGGTCTCTGGCCTCTGGTCTCTGGCCTCTGGCTCTGACTCTTGTCTCTGGTCTCTGGCCTCTGGTCTCTGGTCTCTGGCCTCTGGTCTCTGGCTCTGACTCTGGTCTCTGCCTCTGGCTCTGGCTCTGACTCTGGTCTCTGGTCTCTGGTCTCTGGTCTCTGGCCTCCGGCCTCTGGACTCTGGCCTCTGGTCTCTGGCTCTGGCTCTGGCTCTGGTCTCTAGTCTCTGGTCTCTGGTCTCTGGCTCTGGCTCTGGCTCTGGTCTCTGGTCTCTGGCTCTGGCTCTGGCTCTGGTCTCTGGTCTCTGGTCTCTGGCTCTGGCTCTGACTCTGGTCTCTGGTCTCTGGTCTCTGGCTCTGGTCTCTGGTCTCTGGTCTCTGGCTCTGCTCTGGTCTCTGGTTTCTGGTCTCTGGCTTTGGCTCTGACTCTGACTCTGGCTCTGACTCTGGTCTCTGGTCTCTGGTCTCTGGCTCTGACTCTGGTCTCTGGTCTCTGGCTCTGGCTCTGGTCTCTGGTCTCTGGTCTCTGGTCTCTGGCTCTGGCTCTGACTCTGACTCTGACTCTGGCTCTGACTCTGGTCTCTGGCTCTGACTCTGATCTCTGGTCTCTGGTCTCTGGCTCTGGCTCTGGTCTCTGGTCTCTGGCTCTGGCTCTGACTCTGACTCTGACTCTGGCTCTGACTCTGGTCTCTGGCTCTGACTCTGATCTCTGGTCTCTGGTCTCTGGCTCTGACTCTGGTCTCTGGTCTCTGGTCTCTGGTCTCTGGCTCTGGCTCTGGCTCTGGTCTCTGGTCTCTGGTCTCTGGCTCTGGCTCTGGCTCTGGTCTCTGGTCTCTGGTCTCTGGCTCTGGCTCTGACTCTGACTCTGACTCTGGCTCTGACTGTGGTCTCTGGCTCTGACTGTGATCTCTGGTCTCTGGTCTCTGGTCTCTGGCTCTGGCTCTGACTCTGGTCTCTGGCTCTGGCTCTGGCTCTGGCTCTGGTCTCTGGTCTCTGGCTCTGGTCTCTGGTCTCTGGATCTGGCTCTGGTCTCTGGTCTCTGGTCTCTGGCTCTGGCTCTGGCTCTGGCTCTGACTCTGGTCTCTGGTCTCTGACTCTGGTCTCTGGTCTCTGGCTCTGGCTCTGGCTCTGACTCTGGTCTCTGGTCTCTGGTCTCTGGTCTCTGGTCTCTGGCTCTGGCTCTGACTCTGGTCTCTGGTCTCTGGCTCTTGCTCTGGTCTCTGGTCTCTGGTCTCTGGCTCTGACTCTGGTCTCTGGCTCTGACTCTGGCCTCTGGTCTCTGGTCTCTGGCTCTGGTCTCTGGTCTCTGACTCTGGCTCTGGTCTCTGGCTCTGACTCTGGTCTCTGGTCTCTGGCTCTGGTCTCTGGTCTCTGGCTCTGGCTCTGACTCTGGTCTCTGGTCTCTGGTCTCTGGTCTCTGGCTCTGGTCTCTGGTCTCTGGCTCTGGCTCTGACTCTGGTCTCTGGTCTCTGGTCTCTGGCTTCTGGTCTCTGGTCTCTGGCCTCTGGTCTCTGGTCTCTGGCCTCTGGTCTCTGGCTCTGACTCTGGTCTCTGGCTCTGGTTCTGGCTCTGGCTCTGGCTCTGACTCTGGTCTCTGGTCTCTGGTCTCTGGCCTCCGGCCTCTGGCCTCAGGCCTCTGGTCTGGTCTCTGGTCTCTGGCTCTGGTCTCTGGTCTCTGGCTCTGACTCTGGCTCTGACTCTGGTATCTGGTCTCTGGTCTCTGGCTCTGGCTCTGGCTCTGACTCTGGTCTCTGGTCTCTGACTCTGGTCTCTGGCCTCTGGTCTCCGGCCTCTGGCTCTGGCTCTGGCTCTGGCTCTGACTCTGGTCTCTGGTCTCTGGTCTCTGACTCTGGTCTCTGGTCTCTGACTCTGGCTCTGGTCTCTGGCTCTGACTCTGGTCTCTGGTCTCTGGCTCTGGTCTCTGGTCTCTGGCTCTGGCTCTGACTCTGGTCTCTGGTCTCTGGTCTCTGGCTTCTGGTCTCTGGTCTCAGGCCTCTGGTCTCTGGTCTCTGGCCTCTGGTCTCTGGCTCTGGCTCTTGCTCTGGTCTCTGGTCTCTGGTCTCTGGCTCTGACTCTGACTCTGGCCTCTGGCTCTGACTCTGGTCTCTGGCTCTGACTCTGGTCTCTGGTCTCTGGCTATGGTCTCTGGTCTCTGGCTCTGACTCTGGTCTCTGGCTCTGACTCTGGCCTCTGACTCTGACTCTGGTCTCTGGCTCTGGCTCTGACTCTGGTCTCTGGCTCTGACTCTGGTCTCTGGTCTCTGGTCTCTGGCTCTGGTCTCTGGTCTCTGACTCTGGCTCTGGCTCTGGTCTCTGGCTCTGACTCTGGTCTCTGGTCTCTGGTCTCTGGCTCTGGTCTCTGGTCTCTGGCTCTGGCTCTGTCTCTGACTCTGGTCTCTGGTCTCTGGCTTCTGGTCTCTGGTCTCTGGCCTCTGGTCTCTGGTCTCTGGCCTCTGGTCTCTGGCTCTGACTCTGGTCTCTGGCTCTGGTTCTGGCTCTGGCTCTGGCTCTGACTCTGGTCTCTGGTCTCTGGTCTCTGGCCTCCGGCCTCTGGCCTCAGGCCTCTGGTCTGGTCTCTGGTCTCTGGCTCTGGTCTCTGGTCTCTGGCTCTGACTCTGGCTCTGACTCTGGTATCTGGTCTCTGGTCTCTGGTCTCTGGCTCTGGCTCTGGCTCTGGCTCTGACTCTGGTCTCTGGCCTCTGGCTCTGGTCTCTGGTCTCTGGCCTCTGGCTCTGATTCTGGTCTCTGGTCTCTGGCTCTGGTCTCTGGTCTCTGGTCTCTGGCTCTGGTCTCTGGCTCTGGCTCTGACTCTGGTCTCTGGTCTCTGGTCTCTGGCTCTGGTCTCTGGCCTCTGGCTCTGGTCTCTGGCCTCTGGCTCTGACTCTGGTCTCTGGTCTCTGGCTCTGGCTCTGGTCTCTGGTCTCTGGTCTCTGGCTCTGGCTCTGATTCTGGTCTCTGGCTCTGCCCTGGCTCTGACTCTGGCTCTGGCCTCTGGTCTCCGGCCTCTGGCTCTGGCTCTGGCTCTGGCTCTGGCTCTGACTCTGGTCTCTGGTCTCTGGTCTCTGGTCTCTGGCCTCTGGTTTCTGGCCTCTGGCTCTGGCTCTGGCTCTGACTCTGGTCTCTGGCCTCTGGCTCTGGCTCTGGCTCTGACTCTGGTCTCTGGTCTCTGGTCTCTGGCTCTGGCTCTGGTCTCTGGTCTCTGACTCTGGTCTCTGGTCTCTGGCTCTGGCTCTGGTCTCTGGTCTCTGACTCTGGTCTCTGGTCTCTGGCTCTGGCTCTGGCTCTGGCTCTAGCTCTGGTCTCTGGCCTCTGGCTCTGGCTCTGGCTCTGGCTCTGACTCTGGTCTCTGGTCTCTGGTCTCTGGCCTCCAGCCTCTGGCCTCTGGCCTCTACCTCCGGCGTCTGGCCTCTGGTCTCTGGTCTCTGGCTCTGGCTCTGGCTCTGACTCTGGCTCTGGCTCTGGCTCTGGCTTTGGTCTCTAGTCTCTGGTCTCTGGTCTCTGGTCTCTGGCTCTGACTCTGGTCTCTGGCTCTGGCTCTGGCTCTGGTCTCTGGTCTCTGACCCTGGTCTCTGGTCTCTGTTCTCTGGTCTCTGGTCTGGCTCTGGTCTCTGGTCCCTGAATCTGGTCTCTGGTCTCTGGTCTCTGGCTCTGGCTCTGGCTCTGGCTCTGACTCTGGTCTCTGGCTCTGGCTCTGACTCTGGTCTCTGGTCTCTGGTCTCTGGTTCTGGCTCTGGCTCTGACTCTGGTCTCTGTTCTCTGGCTCTGGCTCTGGTCTCTGGTCTCTGACTCTGCCTCTGGCTCTGGCTCTGACTCTGGTCTCTGGCCTCTGGTCTCTGGCCTCTGGCTCTGACTCTTGTCTCTGGTCTCTGGCCTCTGGTCTCTGGTCTCTGGCCTCTGGTCTCTGGCTCTGACTCTGGTCTCTGCCTCTGGCTCTGGCTCTGACTCTGGTCTCTGGTCTCTGGTCTCTGGTCTCTGGCCTCCGGCCTCTGGACTCTGGCCTCTGGTCTCTGGCTCTGGCTCTGGCTCTGGTCTCTAGTCTCTGGTCTCTGGTCTCTGGCTCTGGCTCTGGCTCTGGCTCTGGTCTCTGGTCTCTGGCTCTGGCTCTGGCTCTGGTCTCTGGTCTCTGGTCTCTGGCTCTGGCTCTGACTCTGGTCTCTGGTCTCTGGTCTCTGGCTCTGGTCTCTGGTCTCTGGCTCTGCTCTGGTCTCTGGTTTCTGGTCTCTGGCTTTGGCTCTGACTCTGACTCTGGCTCTGACTCTGGTCTCTGGTCTCTGGTCTCTGGCTCTGACTCTGGTCTCTGGTCCCTGGTCTCTGGTCTCTGGCTCTGGCTCTGGTCTCTGGTCTCTGGTCTCTGGTCTCTGGCTCTGGCTCTGACTCTGACTCTGACTCTGGCTCTGACTGTGGTCTCTGGCTCTGACTCTGATCTCTGGTCTCTGGTCTCTGGCTCTGGCTCTGGTCTCTGGTCTCTGGTCTCTGGCTCTGGCTCTGGTCTCTGGTCTCTGGCTCTGGCTCTGACTCTGACTCTGACTCTGGCTCTGACTCTGGTCTCTGGCTCTGACTCTGATCTCTGGTCTCTGGTCTCTGGCTCTGACTCTGGTCTCTGGTCTCTGGTCTCTGGTCTCTGGCTCTGGCTCTGGCTCTGGTCTCTGGTCTCTGGTCTCTGGCTCTGGCTCTGACTCTGACTCTGACTCTGACTCTGGCTCTGACTGTGGTCTCTGGCTCTGACTGTGATCTCTGGTCTCTGGTCTCTGGTCTCTGGCTCTGGCTCTGACTCTGGTCTCTGGCTCTGGCTCTGGCTCTGGTCTCTGGTCTCTGGCTCTGGTCTCTGGTCTCTGGATCTGGCTCTGGTCTCTGGTCTCTGGTCTCTGGCTCTGGCTCTGGCTCTGGCTCTGACTCTGGCTCTGACTCTGGTCTCTGGTCTCTGACTCTGGTCTCTGGTCTCTGGCTCTGGCTCTGGCTCTGACTCTGGTCTCTGGTCTCTGGTCTCTGGTCTCTGGTCTCTGGTCTCTGGCTCTGGCTCTGACTCTGGTCTCTGGTCTCTGGTCTCTGGCTCTGGCTCTTGCTCTGGTCTCTGGTCTCTGGCTCTTGCTCTGGTCTCTGGTCTCTGGTCTCTGGCTCTGACTCTGGCCTCTGGCTCTGACTCTGGTCTCTGGCTCTTGCTCTGGTCTCTGGTCTCTGGTCTCTGGCTCTGACTCTGGTCTCTGGCTCTGACTCTGGCCTCTGGTCTCTGGTCTCTGGCTCTGGTCTCTGGTCTCTGACTCTGGCTCTGGTCTCTGGCTCTGACTCTGGTCTCTGGTCTCTGGCTCTGGTCTCTGGTCTCTGGCTCTGGCTCTGACTCTGGTCTCTGGTCTCTGGTCTCTGGTCTCTGGCTCTGGTCTCTGGTCTCTGGCTCTGGCTCTGACTCTGGTCTCTGGTCTCTGGTCTCTGGCTTCTGGTCTCTGGTCTCTGGCCTCTGGTCTCTGGTCTCTGGCCTCTGGTCTCTGGCTCTGACTCTGGTCTCTGGCTCTGGTTCTGGCTCTGGCTCTGGCTCTGACTCTGGTCTCTGGTCTCTGGTCTCTGGCCTCCGGCCTCTGGCCTCAGGCCTCTGGTCTGGTCTCTGGTCTCTGGCTCTGGTCTCTGGTCTCTGGCTCTGGCTCTGGCTCTGACTCTGGTCTCTGGTCTCTGACTCTGGTCTCTGGCCTCTGGCTCTGGTCTCTGGTTCTGGCCTCTGGCTCTGACTCTGGTCTCTGGTCTCTGGCTCTGGCTCAGGTCTCTGGTCTCTGGTCTCTGGTCTCTGGTCTCTGGCTCTGGTCTCTGGCTCTGGCTCTGACTCTGGTCTCTGGTTCTGGCTCTGGCTCTGGCTCTGGCTCTGACTCTGGCTCTGACCTCTGGTCTCCGGCCTCTGGCTCTGACTCTGGCTCTGACTCTGGTCTCTGGTCTCTGGTCTCTGGCTCTGACTCTGGTCTCTGGTCTCTGGTCTCTGGTCTCTGGCTCTGGCTCTGGCTCTGGTCTCTGGTCTCTGGTCTCTGGCTCTGGCTCTGACTCTGACTCTGACTCTGACTCTGGCTCTGACTGTGGTCTCTGGCTCTGACTGTGATCTCTGGTCTCTGGTCTCTGGTCTCTGGCTCTGGCTCTGACTCTGGTCTCTGGCTCTGGCTCTGGCTCTGGTCTCTGGTCTCTGGCTCTGGTCTCTGGTCTCTGGATCTGGCTCTGGTCTCTGGTCTCTGGTCTCTGGCTCTGGCTCTGGCTCTGGCTCTGACTCTGGCTCTGACTCTGGTCTCTGGTCTCTGACTCTGGTCTCTGGTCTCTGGCTCTGGCTCTGGCTCTGACTCTGGTCTCTGGTCTCTGGTCTCTGGTCTCTGGTCTCTGGCTCTGGCTCTGACTCTGGTCTCTGGTCTCTGGTCTCTGGCTCTGGCTCTTGCTCTGGTCTCTGGTCTCTGGCTCTTGCTCTGGTCTCTGGTCTCTGGTCTCTGGCTCTGACTCTGGCCTCTGGCTCTGACTCTGGTCTCTGGCTCTTGCTCTGGTCTCTGGTCTCTGGTCTCTGGCTCTGACTCTGGTCTCTGGCTCTGACTCTGGCCTCTGGTCTCTGGTCTCTGGCTCTGGTCTCTGGTCTCTGACTCTGGCTCTGGTCTCTGGCTCTGACTCTGGTCTCTGGTCTCTGGCTCTGGTCTCTGGTCTCTGGCTCTGGCTCTGACTCTGGTCTCTGGTCTCTGGTCTCTGGTCTCTGGCTCTGGTCTCTGGTCTCTGGCTCTGGCTCTGACTCTGGTCTCTGGTCTCTGGTCTCTGGCTTCTGGTCTCTGGTCTCTGGCCTCTGGTCTCTGGTCTCTGGCCTCTGGTCTCTGGCTCTGACTCTGGTCTCTGGCTCTGGTTCTGGCTCTGGCTCTGGCTCTGACTCTGGTCTCTGGTCTCTGGTCTCTGGCCTCCGGCCTCTGGCCTCAGGCCTCTGGTCTGGTCTCTGGTCTCTGGCTCTGGTCTCTGGTCTCTGGCTCTGGCTCTGGCTCTGACTCTGGTCTCTGGTCTCTGACTCTGGTCTCTGGCCTCTGGCTCTGGTCTCTGGTTCTGGCCTCTGGCTCTGACTCTGGTCTCTGGTCTCTGGCTCTGGCTCAGGTCTCTGGTCTCTGGTCTCTGGTCTCTGGTCTCTGGCTCTGGTCTCTGGCTCTGGCTCTGACTCTGGTCTCTGGTTCTGGCTCTGGCTCTGGCTCTGGCTCTGACTCTGGCTCTGGCCTCTGGTCTCCGGCCTCTGGCTCTGACTCTGGCTCTGACTCTGGTCTCTGGTCTCTGGTCTCTGGCTCTGACTCTGGTCTCTGGTCTCTGGTCTCTGGTCTCTGGCTCTGGCTCTGGCTCTGGTCTCTGGTCTCTGGTCTCTGGCTCTGGCTCTGACTCTGACTCTGACTCTGACTCTGGCTCTGACTGTGGTCTCTGGCTCTGACTGTGATCTCTGGTCTCTGGTCTCTGGTCTCTGGCTCTGGCTCTGACTCTGGTCTCTGGCTCTGGCTCTGGCTCTGGTCTCTGGTCTCTGGCTCTGGTCTCTGGTCTCTGGATCTGGCTCTGGTCTCTGGTCTCTGGTCTCTGGCTCTGGCTCTGGCTCTGGCTCTGACTCTGGCTCTGACTCTGGTCTCTGGTCTCTGACTCTGGTCTCTGGTCTCTGGCTCTGGCTCTGACTCTGGTCTCTGGTCTCTGGTCTCTGGTCTCTGGTCTCTGGTCTCTGGCTCTGGCTCTGACTCTGGTCTCTGGTCTCTGGTCTCTGGCTCTGGCTCTTGCTCTGGTCTCTGGTCTCTGGCTCTTGCTCTGGTCTCTGGTCTCTGGTCTCTGGCTCTGACTCTGGCCTCTGGCTCTGACTCTGGTCTCTGGCTCTTGCTCTGGTCTCTGGTCTCTGGTCTCTGGCTCTGACTCTGGTCTCTGGCTCTGACTCTGGCCTCTGGTCTCTGTTCTCTGGCTCTGGTCTCTGGCTCTGACTCTGGTCTCTGGTCTCTGGCTCTGGTCTCTGGTCTCTGGCTCTGGCTCTGATTCTGGTCTCTGGTCTCTGGTCTCTGGTCTCTGGCTCTGGTCTCTGGTCTCTGGCTCTGGCTCTGACTCTGGTCTCTGGTCTCTGGTCTCTGGCTTCTGGTCTCTGGTCTCTGGCCTCTGGTCTCTGGTCTCTGGCCTCTGGTCTCTGGCTCTGACTCTGGTCTCTGGCTCTGGTTCTGGCTCTGGCTCTGGCTCTGACTCTGGTCTCTGGTCTCTGGTCTCTGGCCTCCGGCCTCTGGCCTCAGGCCTCTGGTCTGGTCTCTGGTCTCTGGCTCTGGTCTCTGGTCTCTGGCTCTGACTCTGGCTCTGACTCTGGTATCTGGTCTCTGGTCTCTGGTCTCTGGCTCTGGCTCTGGCTCTGACTCTGGTCTCTGGTCTCTGACTCTGGTCTCTGGCCTCTGGCTCTGGTCTCTGGTTCTGGCCTCTGGCTCTGACTCTGGTCTCTGGTCTCTGGCTCTGGCTCAGGTCTCTGGTCTCTGGTCTCTGGTCTCTGGTCTCTGGCTCTGGTCTCTGGCTCTGGCTCTGACTCTGGTCTCTGGTTCTGGCTCTGGCTCTGGCTCTGGCTCTGACTCTGGCTCTGGCCTCTGGTCTCCGGCCTCTGGCTCTGACTCTGGCTCTGACTCTGGTCTCTGGTCTCTGGTCTCTGGCTCTGACTCTGGTCTTTGGTCTCTGGTCTCTGGCTCTGGCTCTGACTCTGGTCTCTGACTCTGGCTCTGGTCTCTGACTCTGGTCTCTGGTCTCTGGTCTCTGGCTCTGGCTCTGGCTCTGGTCTCTGGTCTCTGGTCTCTGGCCTCTGACTCTGGTCTCTGACTCTGGCTCTGGTCTCTGACTCTGGTCTCTGGTCTCTGGTCTCTGGCTCTGGCTCTGGCTCTGACTCTGGCTCTGGCCTCTACCTCCGGCGTCTGGTCTCTGGTCTCTGGTCTCTGGCCTCTGGCTCTGACTCTGGCTCTGGTCTCTGGCCTCTGACTCTGGCTCTGACTCTGGCTCTGGTCTCTGGCTCTGGCTCTGACTCTGGCCTCTGGTCTCTGTTCTCTGGCTCTGGCTCTGACTCTGACTCTGGCTTTGGCTTTGGTCTCTGGTCTCTGGCTCTGGCTCTGCTCTGGTCTCTGGTCTCTGACTCTGGCTCTGGTCTCTGACTCTGGTCTCTGGCTCTGGCTCTGGCTCTGACTCTGGTCTCTGGCTCTGGTTCTGACTCTGGTCTCTGGTCTCTGGTCTCTGGTCTCTGGCTCTGACTCTGGTCTCTGGCTCTGGCTCTGGCTCTGACTCTGGTCTCTGGTCTCTGGTCTCTGGCTCTGGCTCTGGCTCTGGCTCTGGTCTCTGGTCTCTGGCTCTGGTCTCTGACTCTGGTCTCTGGTCTCTGGCTCTGGCTCTGGCTCTGACTCTGGTCTCTGGTCTCTGGCTCTGGCTCTGGCTCTGACTCTGGTCTCTGGTCTCTGGCTCTTACTCTGGTCTCTGGTCTCTGGCTCTGGCCTCTGGCTCTGGCTCTGACTCTGGTCTCTGGTCTCTGGTCTCTGGCTCTGGCTCTGGCTCTGGTCTCTGGTCTCTGGCTCTGGCTCTGACTCTGGTCTCTGGTCTCTGGTCTCTGGCTCTGGCTCTGGCTCTGGCTCTGGTCTCTGGTCTCTGGCTCTGGCTCTGGCTCTGGTCTCTGGCTCTGGCTCTGACTCTGGTCTCTGGTCTCTGGTCTCTGGCTCTGGCTCTGGCTCTGGCTCTGGTCTCTGGTCTCTGGCTCTGGCTCTGGCTCTGGTCTCTGGTCTCTGGCTCTGGCTCTGACTCTGGTCTCTGGTCTCTGGTCTCTGGCTCTGGCTCTGGCTCTGGCTCTGGTCTCTGGTCTCTGGCTCTGGCTCTGGCTCTGGTCTCTGGTCTCTGGCTCTGGCTCTGACTCTGGTCTCTGGTCTCTGGTCTCTGGCTCTGGCTCTGGCTCTGGCTCTGGTCTCTGGTCTCTGGCTCTGGTCTCTGGCTCTGGCTCTGGCTCTGGTCTCTGGCTCTGGCTCTTACTCTGGCTCTGACTCTGGTCTCTGGCTCTGGTCTCTGGCCTCTGGTCTCTGGTCTCTGGCTCTGACTCTGGCTCTGGTGTCTGGTCTCTGGCTCTGGCTCTGGTCTCTGGTCTCTGGCTCTGGCTCTTACTCTGGCTCTGACTCTGGTCTCTGGCTCTGGCTCTGGTCTCTGGTCTCTGGCTCTGGCTCTGGCTCTGGTCTCTGGCTCTGGCTCTTACTCTGGCTCTGACTCTGGTCTCTGACTCTGGCTCTGGTCTCTGGCTCTGACTCTGGCTCTGGTGTCTGGTCTCTGGCTCTGGCTCTGGTCTCTGGTCTTTGGTCTCTGGTCTCTGGCTCTGACTCTGGCTCTGGCTCCGGCTCTTGGCCTCTGGTCTCTGGTCTCTGACTCTGGTCTCTGGCCTCTGGCTCTGGCTCTGGCTCTGGCCGTGGCTCTGGCCTCCCCTGCTGAGTGAGCACTCGAGCTTGATGGGGGAGCCCCCAGTAGGAACCCTCCTTGCCTAGTGGGCGCGTCACTCGGCCATGCTGGAATCGTTAATTGACTCGGCTAATTAATTACATTGGCTTCAATTAAGAGGCAATTGCAGGCGGGTTCCCTGCCAGGAGCAGCTCAGTGCCGGGACAAGGACCCTCGTATGTCCTCCACTGCCACAAGGCCACTTGGTGGGGCATGTGGGGATGCCAGGAACCCGCCGGGGGCTTGCGGCCATTGGATCCTTGCAGGGACGACGGCTTTCCCAGCGGCCGGGGCTTGGGTGGAGAGAGGCCTGTGCTCTGGGGGCTGAGGGCGCCCACCTGTCCAGGGCACAGGATGGAGCCTGGGGCCGCCCACCCTCAGCTGTCTCCTGCCCCATGGCTGCTGGTCCCCGGGGCTGGACCGAGGTATGTGGTGGGCAGGGCCGGTGTGGGCAGAGGTGGGTGCTGTGAACTGGCGTGGGCCTCTCTGCATCCCTGTCCCTGTGTCCCCCACCCCATCACTGTCTCCGTGTCCCTGTCCCCACTACCCCAACCCTCCCCGTGTCCTTGTCCTTGTCCCCACGTCTCTGACCCTGTCCCTGTTTCCCCATCCTTGTCCCCGTCCCCAGGGCTTGGCGTGATCACGGTGTCCGGGGTGGGTACAGGCCTTCCACGCTGCCCAGGGCTTTTCATGTGCTGATCACCCCCCTCCTCGGCCTAGAGCTTGTTGGCGCTCTCTGCTCAGAGATTGCTCACATTTACCCCGCTCCCATTCACTGCGAGTCCTCCGTGAGCCCCCGAGAGCCTTGCCTCCTGCGTGACCCGCAGTCAGTCCTGAGGGCCTTCGTCCCCTGACCCTCCGCCCACCTGCCCATGTCAAGTGTCGTCATTCTGGGCCTCCTGCCCCTCTTCCCGGGCAGCTGATGGATCCTGGGAGGCCAAGGAGCCGGGTGAGGGGGTCTGTGGGGCCGGCTCCATCTTCCCGGCTGTGTGTCTGTCCTCCCCTCCTGCCTCAGCCCTGCACCACCCCACCCTTCAGCGCCCTGCCCAGAGGTTCACCCAGCAACACCCTGAAACCCAGGCTTCTGGGTCACTGGGCAGCAGACCGTCTGTGCTGGGCTCTGTTTGCTCCCCGCAGGCTGTCGTGGGGGCCCACCTTCCTGGGCCTGGCTTGATGTCTCCCCTCCCCTCCCCTCCCCTCCCCTCCCGTCCCCTTCTCTCCCCTTCCTTCTCCTCCCCTCTCCTCTCCTCTGTTCTCTTCTCCTCTCCTCTCCCCTCCCATTCCCTCCCTTCCCCTCTCCTCTCCCCTCCCCTCTCCCCTCCCCTCCCCTCCCCTCTCCTCTCCTCTCCTCTCTTCTCCCCTCCCCTCGCCCCCTCTCCTCTCCTCTGTTCTCCCCTCCCCTCCCCTCCCCTCTCCTTTCCTCTCCTCTCCTCTCCTCTCCCCTCCTCTCCCCTCCCCTCTCCTCTCTTCTCCCCTCCCCTCCCCTCCCCCCTCTCCTCTCCTCTCTTCTCCCCTACCCTCGCCCCCTCTCCTCTCCTCTGTTCTCCCCTCCCCTCCCCTCCCCTCTCCTCTCCTCTCCTCTCCTCTCCTCTCCCCTCCCCTCCCCTCCCCTCCCCTCCCCTCCCCTCCCCTCTCCTCTCTTCTCCCCTCCCCTCCCCTCCCCTCCCCCCTCTCCTCTCCTCTGTTCTCCCCTCCCCTCACCTCCCCTCTCCTCTCCTCTCTTCTCTTCTCCTCTCCCCTCCTCTCCCATTCCCTCCCCTCTCCTTTCCTCTCCCCTCCCCTCCCCTCCTCTCTCCTCCCCTCCCCTCCCCTCTCCTCTCCTCTCCTCTCCTCTCTCCTCCTCTCCCCTCCCCTCCCCTCCCCTCTCGTCCCCTTCTCTCCCCTTCCTTCTCCTCCCCTCTCCTCTGTTCTCTTCTCCTCTCCTCTCCTCTCCCTTCCCATTCCCTCCCTTCCCCTCTCCTCTCCCCTCCCCTCCCCTCCCCTCTCCTCTCCTCTCCCCTCCCCTCCTCTTCCCTCCCCTCCTCTCTCCTCCCCTCCCCTCCCCTCCCCTCCCCTCCCCTCTCCTCTCCTCTCCTCTCCTCTCCTCTCCTCTCCTCTCCTCTCCTCTCCTCTCCCTCTCCTCTCCTCTCTCTTCTCCTCTCCTCTCCCCTCTCTTCTCCTCTCCTCTCCTCTCCTCTCCCCTCCCCTCCTCTCCCCTCCCCTCCCCTCTCCTCTCTCCTCTCCTTCTCTCCCCGCCTCCTCCACCTCCTCCTTGCTAGAGGTGAGAGACAGAGGGAGAGGAAAAGACACAGAGAAGGGAACCCTGCGGCCTTGCTCCAATGCTCCTGAGGCTCCCCCCACAGGTGGGGACAGGGCTCGAACCCAGGTCCTCGTGCACGGTCACATGCACTCTATTGGGTGAGCCAGCACACGGTCGTTAAGCTGTGTCATTTTTGTTTGTGTGTGAAATAATAGTAATAAATATTATCATTATTACCACCAGAGTTGTTGCTGGGGCTTGGTGCCTGCCTGAATTCCTGCTCCCAGGAGCCACTTTTTCTCTTCCCCTCTCTCCCTTTCTCCCTCCCTTCCTCCCCTCCCCCCCTCTCTCTTTCTTTCTTTCTTTCTTTCTTTCTTTCTTTCTTTCTTTCTTTCTCTTTATTACACAAAATAGAAATTGGGATGGAAGGGGGAGAAAGAGAGGGAGAGACAGAGAGACCCCTGCAGCCCTTCCACCGCTCATGAAGCTTCCCCCTGCAGGTGGCGACCGGGGGCTTGAACCCGGCTCCTTGTGCCCTGTGCCGTGTGCCCAACCTGCTGGTCCCACCCGCCGCCCTGCTCTCTCTACATGCGGTGACACTCGCCGGTGCCTCCTGTGTGGCTCGGCCCCTCCCGTCCTCCACACTGTCCCCCACTCTGTCCCCATTCGTCAGTGGCTGTCCTCCCCCACGGCGCCTTTGTCTGCCCAGGTCGCCTCCGGTCCTGGACACACCTATTAATCGCGGGAGGCTTTGTTTCCGAGGACAATCTTATCGCAGCCGGATCTAGGCCACTTTCTCTTTGCCTTTCTGAATGTCCAGCGGCTCATTTCTCTTCCAGTCTCAAGTACTGGCTGGGGACTTGGAGCACCGGGACTCCTGAGGGGGCTGGTGGAAGGAGACCCCTCCTCTCTTCCTGAACTCGGGGTGAGGAGACACAGAGACACGGCCCTGGGCTGGGGAGGCGTCAGTGGACGTGCAAGGACTGTGTGTCACAGGGCCCAGAGATCCTGGCTCAGTCCCCTGATTGCCATACACCAGGGTGAGCGGGGCTCTGGTCTCCCCCTTTCTCTCCGAAAATAAAAATATTAGGGGCGGGTGGTAGTGCACCAGGTTCAACACACACATCACAGTGCACAAGGGCCTGGGTTCAAGGCCCTGGTCCCCAGCTGCAGGGGGAAGCTTCACGAATGGTGACGCAGGGCTGTAGGGGTCTCTCTGTCTCCCCCCTTTCTCAGCTTTTTGTCTCTATCCAAATTAAATTTAAAAAATTTTTTAAATATATAGTTTTTATTTTCCCTTTTATTGCCCTTGTTCTTTATCATTGTTGTGGTGATTGATGTCGTCGTTGTTGGACAGGACAGAGAGAAATGGAGAGAGGAGGGGAAGGCAGAGAGGGGGAGAGACAGACAGACACCTGCAGACCTGCTTCACCGCCTGGGAAGCGACTCCCCTGCAGGTGGGGAGCCGGGGCCTCGAACCAGGATCCTCACGCCGGTCCCTGCGCTTTGCGCCACCTGCGCTGAACCCGCTGCACCACCGCCCGGCTCCCCCCCAAGAAAAACATTTTAAAGAATGTGTCCTAAATAAGAAAACGTGAGACTGTCTGCCACTGGTGTGATGTTCAGTGTCTTGTATCTAAATTAGGAATTGCTTCTTGAGGCCCAGGACACAGCACAGGCGTCTGCAAAAGTCTCTCGTGCCTGAGGCTCTGAGGCCCCGGGTTCAACCCCCAGCACCACCATCAGCCAGAGCTGAGCTCTCTTTTTCTCATAAAAACTTGACAAATAAAGTAAAAAAAAAAAACAAAAAAACTTCTCTCTCTTTTTCTCATAAAAACTTGACAAATAAAGTCCATTAAAAAAAAAAAGACTCTGGGGTGGGTGGGTGGGGAGAATACAGGTCCAAGAAGGATGACAGGGGACCTAGTGGGGCTTGTATTGTTATCTGGGAAACTGGGGAATGTTATGCATGTACAAACTATTGTATTTACTGTCTAATGTAAAACATTAATCCCCCAATAAAAAAATTAAAAAAAAAAAAGACTCCTGCCTGAGGCTCTGAGGCCTCGGGTTTTATCCCCAGCACCACCATCAGCCAGAGAAAATAATATAGATGATAATAGCAAAAATAATAGTAGTGATAGTTCTGCAAAAGACTCTCTTGCCTGAGTCTCTGAGGCCCCAGGTTCAAGCCGCAACACCACCAGCCAGAGCTCAGCAGGGCTCTGGGCTCCTTCTCTTTCATTATAAATAAATCGATTAATTAAAAAGAGAGATGGCTTCTTTGTCTCAAGTGCTGAGAGGTCTTCCTTCTCTGGGGTGTGGGGGGCCCTGGCCACCGCTTCTGCGCCCAGCGGCGGAGGCTGGATCTTCCCGTCCCCACGCCCAGGGCGGCGCAGGTAGGCAGGGACCCCCGTCACTCAGCTGCACCGCGTCAGGGGGCACCGTGCCGGCCGAGGGGCCCCGGCGGATGGGTGCTGGCCACCCCTCTGGGATGTGCCCCCGACCCCGTGCCCGCCCCGTGGCTGTGGACTGAGCCTGACTCCACCTTCAGAAGACTCCAGCGGCCCCCTGACGCTCCATTTCTTAGAGGGGTGGGTGCTGCGAGGCGTGGAATTCATGCTTAATTTTTAAAAGCAGGAGCGGACAGATGTACACGCTTAGTCTCAGCACATTTCTGGTGCGTGTGTGTGCGTGTGTCTGTGCGTGTGTGTGCACAGATGTGCGTGTGTGTACATGTGTGTCTGTGAGCACGTGTGTGCACGCATGTGTGTGAGTGTGTGCACACATGTGCGTGTGTGTACATGTGCGTGTGAGCACGTGTGTGCGCATGTGAGTGTGTGTGCACACATGTGCATGTGTGTACATGTGCGTGTGTGCGCACGTGTGTGTGTGCGTGTGTGTGAGCTTAATATGTGATGTTAGCCCGTTAGGTGACATTCCTTTAGTTCCCGGCTCCCCGTTCCTATTTACGCGTCTGAGCTCTGGCATTGTTTGCCGGTCCCGTGTCTGGCATTAAGCCGCGGGGCTGAGGAGAGTGACCAGATGTGCGGCTTTGTGCCTCCTCGCCACACTTGCTGCACTATAGAGAAGGCGCCTGGGGTCTCCGCTCTGCTCCGCTCCGCTCCCGATGGTCCCGGCAGGCGGAGGCGGGCACGGGGCCCAGAGGGGGACACGCTGGGGACCCAGGTGACGTCTCCGCGGTGCCTGGTGCCTCCTAGGACCGGCGGGGGTTTGTGGGCACGAGGCCCCGGGTTCAAGCCTTGGCACCGTATAAGAGCTGCCCGTTTCTCTGATTCTCTGAGGATTGGGGGTGGGGGAGCAGGTGGGCAGGGAGGCCTATCTGGTTGCTCAGTGCCCAGTGCTGGGGTACTGGACTCAGTCCCTCCCAGCCCGCTGGGCACCTCCAGAGACCTAGCTGCAGGGCTGGGGGGTGTCTGAGGGCAGCGCGGTGCCAGAGCAGTCTGACCAGCCGGGGTGCCCGCAGCCCTGGTCTCTCCCACCCCATACCCAGCCACTCTGATGAGCTCTCCTGCCTGTCCCCTCCCTCCCTCCCTCCCTCCCTCCCTCCCTCCTTCCCTTCCCTCCTTCCATCATTTCCTCCTCCCCTTCCCTCCCTCCCTCCCTTCTTCCCTCTTTCCCTCTCGCAGAATAGGCTGAACTGCCCCCAGGGCCACTCTGTGACTGTCACCACCACCCCAGCCCCGCAGCCAGCCCTGGGGGTCCGGTACAGAGAGCAGCCCGTAGCCATGTGACCCTGTGCCCGCTCCCTGCAGGCCACCCCAGGAGGCCCTGTCCCCTTTCCCTGGGCTGGCAGCACCCTGTTCCCCAGGGCCATGCGGGGCAGGTGCCAACGTGGAGAGAGAGGGAGCTGGCCACCTGTGAGGGTTGTCTCCAAGGTGCCCAGGGGAGGCAGGGCCACCGGGTAACGTGGCTCCAGGCAGCTGGTC
>NW_026647650.1:0-72032 GCF_950295315.1 Erinaceus europaeus | reverse complement strand
CTGCCAGGAGCAGTGGATTCATAGTGCTGGCACCAAGCCCCAGTCATAACCCTGAAGGCAAAAAAAAAAAAAAAAATTCACCCTAACTCATCTGGCTTCATATGATGTACACAAATCTTATTTCATGGTCTTGGAGGTGGCACAGTGGATAAAGCACTGGACTGTCAAGCATGAGGTCCCAACTTCAGATGTTGGCAGCACATGTACCAGAGTGATGCCTGGTTCTTTCCCTCTCTTTCTATTTTTCTCACTGATAAATAAATAAAATCTTAAAAAGAGAGTAAAACATTAATCCTCCAATAAAGAAATTTAAAATAAAAGAAAGAAAGGAAGGAAAAGGAAGCGAGGAAGAAAGAAATCTTATTTCTTCCAAGAAGAAAACAAAGAAAGGAAGGTTTCCTGTGTTGAGTCCCTTTCTCATCTTGCAGAGTCCACTGGGAACCAGAGAAATCCCAAGTCTAATGTTTCCCAGGGAGCAACGTTCTGATGCTGGAATAAATATCAAAGGAAGACGCGGCCAGTGACGTGGAAAGCAGTGAGCTTAGGTTGACAGATGGAGATGAGGTTTTGCTTCTGCTGGTGACCTTGATCAGACACCATCCCATTCCAGGTCTTTTTTTTTTAAATTTTTTAAATTATCTTTATTTTATTTATTGGCTAGAAGCAGCAAGAAATCTAGAGGGAAGGGAAGATAGAGAGGGAGAGACAGAGAGACACCTGCAACACTGCTTCACCACTTGCAAAGCATTCCCCCTGCAGGTGGGGACTGGAGGCTCGAACCTGGGTCCTCGTGCACTGTAGCATGTGCACTCAACCAGGTGCCCCACCACCTGGCCTCAAACATTTTTTTTTTGTATTATATGTTTGTTTTTTTTTCACCAGTGCACTGCCCAGCTCTGGCTTACAGTGGTGTGGGGATTGAACCTGGGACTTTGGAGCCTCAGGCATGAGAGTCTCTTTGCATAACCATTATGCTATCTACCCCTGCCCCATTCTGGATCTTTTTTTTTTTTCTTGCTTCACTGCTCAAGTTGACTTTTTCAGATAGATAGATAGATAATATAGATAGATAGATCATAGATGATAGATAGATAGATAGATAGATAGATAGATAGATAGATAGATATACCATAGCACCAAATCTTCCCTCAATGTAGTGGGGGTCAGACTCAAACTTGGATTGTAGGCCTGGGACAGCAGTCATCCCACTATGCCCACTACCCCCAGGTGAGCAATTTTACTGGCCGCTTTATTACCCAGAGTTTGGAGGAAAGACTAGGTCCTCTCTCTCTCTCTCCCTCTCTCTCTCTCTCTCTGTCTCTCGTCTCCAGGGTTATTGCTGGGCTCGGTGCCTGCACCATGAATCCACTGCTCCTGGAGGCCACTTCCTCCCCCTTTTGTTGCTCTTGTTGTAGCCCTATTGTGGTTATTATTGTTATTGTTGATGTCGTTCGTTGTTGGACAGGACAGAGAGAAATGGAGAGAGAAGGGGAAGACAGAGGGGGAGAGAAAGATAGACACCTGCAGACCTGCTTCACTGCCTATGAAGCGACTCCCCTGCAGATGGGGAGCCGGGAGCTCGAACCAGGATCCTTATGCCAGTCCTTGTGCTTTGCACCACGTGCGCTTAACCTGCTGTGCTACCGCCCCTAGATGCTCTCTTACTGGCCTTCCAGAGCCAACTCTTAACTGGAGCCCTAGGCTTTTCCCCGCTGTGCCTAGAAACCCTCTCCTGCTTTCTCTCCCAGATTATAAATCTGGGGAGAGGGCATCTCCCAGCAGTGTTTTCCTTCCATTTAAGCTCAGATTTAGTGACTTGTCTGCATTTCTCCCAAAGTGTTATCTGATGGATAGGGAGTTTCTGGGGGTATTTTGTCCAGATCTGACCAGGGAAGAGAGGGCAAAGATAAATCTCTAGGTGGTTCTCGGCTGACAGTACTGCTACAAAATGATGTGAATTCTGCTGTTTACAGAAATAAGTCCAGCGCAGAGTTGAGGTTTTTTGGAGTTTAAAGCCAGATGGTATTTCCTGCCTGGCTCAGCTTCAGAGCTGTGGTTCCCATGACAACCCTGAAGTTCCACCTACTGCAACTTGCCCGTTCTCTGAGCTCCTTCCTCTCCCACCATTGTGCCCTGGAGAATAACACCGCCAGCCACCATGCACACAGTGCTCTACAGTTTACAACACAGCCCAGGATTTACTACCTCATTTGCTACTCTCGGGTCTTGCCAACCGATCATTTGTCCTCCTTACATTTCACAGATGGGAAGGCCAAGGTCTGGGAGAGTCCTGGTGGTCTGCCTTGCAGTCCTTGGTGGTATCAGCAAGATTCAAACCCAAACCCCTGTCTTTGTTTGATTGATTTTTGCTTGTTTACTTTTCTGTGGTACTGGGAATCAAACTCAGGGCCTCAAGCACACAATGTGCTGCTGTCTTGACCCATTATTTTTATTGCCGCCAGGGTTATTGCTGGGGCTCAGTGCCAACACTATGCATCCACTATTCCTGGTGGCCATTTTTTCTTTCTTTCTTTTTTCCTTTTAATTTTATTTGTTAGGACAGAAAACAATTGAGAGGAAATGGGGGAGGTAGACAGGGAGAGAGAAGAGATACCTGCAAACCTGCTTCACCACTGCTGTATGTGGGCCCTCCATAGGTGGGGAGTGGAAGATTGAACCCAGGTCCTTGAGCATGGTAAAGTGTGCACTCAACTCAGTGTGCCACTGCCTGGCCCCCGACCCAGTTTTTTTTTTATATGTCTCTTGGGAGTCAGGTGGTAGCACAGCAGGTTAAGCACACATGGCACAAAGCAAGGACCGGCATAAGGATCTCAGTTCTAGCCCCCACCTCCCCACCTGAAGGATAATTGCTTCACAGGCGGTGAAGCAGGTCTGCAGGTGTCTATCTTTCTCTCCCCCTCTCTGTCTTGCCCTCCTCTCTCCATTTCTCTCTGTCCTATCCAACAACGACAACAACAACGAAACAACAAAGGCAACAAAAAGGAATAAATAAATAAATATTAATAAAATAAAATATGTCTCTTATGAGAGAGTGAGATGACCAGATATCAAGATCATATCACTACTCCACCATTCATAGCATGTTTTTTTAATTTTTTGTTATTGGATAGAGACAGAGAGAAATTGAGAGAGAAGGGGGAGATAGAGAGGAAGAGAGACAGACACCTGCAGATGGGCTTCACCACCTATGAAGCGACTCCCCTGCAGGTGGGGAGCCAGGGCTCATACTGGGATCTTTACACCGGTCCTTGCGCTTTGCGCCACGTGCGCTTAACCCGCTGCACTACCGCCCGACTCCCTAGCATGTTCTTTATTGCTCTTTGGTAGTGTTAGGGATCCAGTTCAGGGCTTCAGACATGCAAGACAGGTGTCCTAATGCTTAGCTCCATGGTCCTTTGAAGGGTCAACTACTCATCCCTTAAAGGCCAGGTGTTATGACTTAGGACCTTACACACAATGCCAGGAGGAATATAAATCTCGTCCTGCAGATTGCCTATTTGCTTAAAATTCCCCAGTGTTCAGTTCCACATATGTACTGGGTCCAGATCACAGTGTGGCATCTATAGGTAAGTTCCTTGACTTCTCTGTGTAAAGTGGGAAGCAGCAGTGGTACCCCCAGAAAGATGCAAGGGTCGAGTTAGTTTTGTGTGTAAAAAGCAGAGTAAGTACTTGTTGGATTTGAAGGGAGACTCCAGAAGCCCGGTGACCCCAGTTCTAGCTAACTGACATGACCTTGGGTGGTGGTTCATGCTTCTTGCTGGGGGCTGTTTCTCCCCATGTATGGGAGGCGACATCATGACATGCATGCAGCCATGATGTGCGAGATCACTGCATTGGAGGCGACCTGGAGAGCACTGCTTCTCTCACTGCACAGTGCGCTCCACCCCACTAGGACCTGGAGAGCACCGCTTCCCTCACTGCAGAGTGTGCCCCACCCCACTAGGGCCTGGAGGGCACTGCTTCTCTCACTGCACAGTGCGCCCCACCCCACTAGGGCCTGGAGGGCACTGCTTCTCTCACTGCACAGTGCGCCCCACCCCACTAGGACCTGGGAAATATGCAGATTCTGCCAGTATGGGGGGTGCTTGCATCTGCTCACAGCACTGGCTTGTCAGGTTGCATCGTGGGGGAGAGAGAAGAGACCAGGAATTTGTGGCGGTTCGGGAACGCAAATCTTTATTCAGGTGGACGCCCCAGAGTTGGGTGAGAGCACAGTGGTTCAGGCCACATGGAGCTAGCAAAATGGCCACCTCCCGCTACACATGCCAGCCCTTCTCCAGGTCGAGTTACGGACGAGAGAAGAGCAAAGAGAGTGAAAGCAGAAATAGGAGAGGCTTTTATGGGAGGGTTCCAGAAGTGGCAAGTCAGGACGGGATTGGCTAGGAAAGGGGGTGGAGAGAGGCAAAGGGCATGTTGGGAAGGTGGAAGTGTCCTTAGCAACTGTTGCAATGGTTTTAACTGAATTAGCAATGCCCTGAGGGGATAACGTGTTGGGGATCTGTAAATAATGCTTGCATGGAAATACAGTGGTTTGTGGGCCCTGCTGATGTTCGACCACATCTGCACAATTCCCCAGCACCGGCTAGAAAGGGGATCTGGGGTTGAGTTGAGCTGCTGGTCCAAAGGCCATACTTGGAGTAGCAGACTAGCTCTCAGAGAGCTCCATGTCAATGTTCTTAGCAATCAGCCATGTGGGAAACCCTGCTCTTAGGCTTCCAGTTAGGAATTCAGTCAAAAAAAAATTCCCCAGAAACTGAGAGGCCCTCCTGGGAGTGTCAACAGGAGGGGGCCCATTTGGACATTTCCTTCCAGATGGGAGATTTCTGTCAGAAGCGTCCCCTAGGCTCACGAGTCCAGGCTGTGTACATCTTGGAAGTCCCATGAGACGCTGGTAAAAGCTGCCCCTGACTTGGGGGCTGTCAGCAGAGGACAGAATAGTGTCTCCTGCTACCTCTGGCACACCAGCAGGTATTCATTGATAATGACTCATGAAGTTTTGTAAACATAAAAATAAATGTGAAGTCTATGTGACTTTGGAATGCTCAGTGAACCATGTTCAGCATGTCATGGAGAACAGATCAAAGCTGAGCTAACACTCAGGTCTGCACCGTGTGGTCTTGTGTCCAATTTTTAAATGTAGTGCTGGAGGAGGCCAGCAATGGTGCACTGGGTAGAGCATGCACATTACCATATGCAAGAACCCAGGTTCAAGCCCCCAGCCTCCATCTGTGGGGGGGCAGAGCTTCATGAGTGGTGAAGAAGTAGTGCTGCAGGTGTCTCTCTCCTGCTTTCTCCCCCTTCCTTCTCGATCTCTCTCTCTCCCTCTCTCTCTCTGCCTCCAGGGTGATCACTGGGTGCTGGCACTATGAATCCACTGCTTCTGAAGGACATTTCCCCATTCCTATTGGATAGGACAGAGAGAAACTGAGAGGGGGGGGGGATGAAGAAGGAGAGAGACAGAGAGACACCTGCAGACCAATTTCACTGCTAGTGAAATCTCTGTGGGGAGCTGGGATTTGAACCACGATCCTTGCACCGGTCCTTGTGCTGAGTACTACGTGCACTTAACTGGATGCACCACTGCCCAACCCCTCTCTCAATTTCTCTATCACAACCAGGAAAAATAACAGCCACTGGGAATGCTGGATTCATCGTGCAGGCACTGAGCCCCAGCAATAATCATGGCAGCGATGAAATATTAGCTAATTAATTAATGTGGGGACTGGAGCTAGAACTCAAGGGTCTAACACAGACGTTCTACTGTACTGTTCCCTGGCTGGAATTACTTCTTAATGAGAGAGAGACGGAGTGCCAGAGCAGAAAAATCAGTGCCGGACCTTGGATTCTCCGGCTTCGCCTCAGTTTCTCTCGCGTAGCACTAGAGCTCTAACTCAGGGCCTCCTGCATGCAAGGGAGGTGTCCTACCACTCAGCCACTTCCCTGATTTCTCCAAGTCTTTATTTATTTATTTATTTATTTATTTTGTTCTGGAATCTTCTTAACCCCAACCGTGGGCTGTTAAGCTGAATCGCATACCGATGTTCATTGTCAGGCAGTCACCAAATATTTATTTTCCATTCATTCTTGCAATTCATTTGGCTGGCTGCATCTCTGGCCCTTGTGCCTGGCTGGTCCACAACCCAGTTCCTCTGCCTGCTGCCAGCTAGGAGTTCACTGTACCGTCCCTGCCATGCTTTTGGCTCTCCCTTCACTGCTGCTCCACCCCACCCCCCAACACCTCAGGAATGGGGAGAGAAAAACAGACCATGACAATTGGTCGGTCGGTGTCCCAAAGGCATGTGCCCTGCTCCAGGCACAAGGCTAAGGACTTGGATTCTCCAGTGAATTGTCACTAGGAGTCAGAACATTGTCACCAGGGCGGCTCAGAAGCTCCGGGAAAGCAGGGGCGTGGCCCGGCTCCCTGGTGTCTTCCCAGTGTGTGCGATGCTGCTCCCATGGCATCTGCTGAGGGAACCTATGAAGTCCCACTCCAAGAGGACACAGGCCCACAGGATCTCCTCGTAGGCTCAAGACTCCTGGTGTTGAGAAGGGTGTTCCCTCAGAGGGGGCATCTATCTGACTCAGGCCACTGTCCCTCCTGAGGACTGAATAAAATCAGTTTGCCCTGAGGCCACCACCTCAGCAATCAAGTCAACCTGCCAAACTGACATTAGAGGACAGTCTCCAGGGCCTGGTCCTTCCTCAAGGCTGAGAGTCCTGGCCACCTAAGTGTAGCTTTGCCTACCTGCCTGCCTGCCTGCCTCCTTTCCTTTACCCCTTCCTGCTCACTGTCCAGCATGACTTTTTTTTGCCTCCAGGGTTATTGCTGGGGCTCAGTGCCCGCACCATGAATCCACTGCCCCTGGAAGCCATCTTTTCCCCCTTTTGTTGGCCTTGTTGTTGTAGCCTTGTTGTGGTTATTATTGTTGTTGTTGATGTCGTTCGTTGTTGGATAGGACAGAGAAAAATAGAGAGAGGAGGGGAAGACAGAGAGGGGGAGAGAAAGACAGACACCTGCAGACCTGCTTCACCGCCTGTAAAGTGACCCCCTACAGGTGGGGAGCCGGGGGCTCAAACTGGGATCCTTACTCCGGTCCTTGTGCTTTGTGCTATGTGCACTTAACCCGATGTGCTACCGCCTGGCCCTCCTGCATTACTTTTTAAGATAGAATGAGGCAGAGAGGGAAAGAGAGAGCCAGGTAGTGGTACACCTATTTAAGTGCATGTATTATTACAATGCACAAGGACCTGGGTTCAAGCCCCTGGTCCCTACCTGCAGGGGAAAGGCTTCATGAGTGGTGAAGCAGGGCTGCAGGTGTCTCTCTGTCTCTTTCCCTCTCTGTCCCCATCTTAATTTCTCTCTGTTCTGCCAAAATAAAATACAGTTTAAAAAATAAAAATAAGAAAGAGACCACACAGCACTGGGTACCAGGCAGTGATACAACCAGCTGACCGACCACACACTTTACCATGTACAAGGACTCTGGTTCAAGACCCCAGTCCTCACCTGCAGGGTGGCAGGAGTTGAGATGGGGGAACTCATGAATAATGAAGAGCTGTCTCTCTGTCTGTCTCCCTTTTTACCTCCCCTTTCCCCCTTCAATTTCTCTCTGTCCTATCAAATAAAAGTGTGTGGGGGGGAGAAAAACTGGCCATTGGATTTGTTGTGCAGGAACTGAGCCTCAGCAATAACCCTCATGGCAAAAAGATGAAGAAGTTAATGAGGAGCCAGGTGGTGGAGCACCTGTCTGAGTGCACATGTTACAATGTGCAAGGACCAGGGTTTAAGCCCCTGGCCCCCACCTACAGAGGAAAGCTTCGCGCGTAGTGAGGCAGGACTGCAGGTGTCTCTGTCTCCCTTCCTCTCTGTCTCCCCCTCCTTCTCTCAATTTCTGGCTGACTCTGTACAACAAATGAACAAAGATTAAAAAAAAAATGTCAGGGGGTCGGGCGGTGGCGCAGCGGGTTAAGCGCATGTGGCGCAAAGTGCAGGGACTGGCATAAGGATCCCGGTTCGAGCCCCCGGCTCCCCACCTGCAGGGGAGTCGCTTCACAGGCGGTGAAGCAGGTCTGCAGGTGTCTGTCTTTCTCTCCCCTTCTCTGTCTTCCCCTCCTCTCTCCATTTCTCTCTGTCCTATCCAACAACGAATTGCGTCAACAAGGGCAATAATAATAACCACAACGAAGCTACAAGGGCAACAAAAGGGGGAAAAAAAAAAAGGCCTCCAGGAGCGGTGGATTCATGGTGCAGGCACCGAGCCCAGCAATAACCCTGGAGGAGGAAAAAAAATGTCAGCCCAGATTAGGGAAACCCCACTGACAACTACAACAATAACAGCGGAAAAGAAATCAACCAATAACACCTAACATAATTCAGGCACACACAAAGACTTGATGGATGGGAGAAACCATGGCACTAAAGCTTCCTTGAATTTGGGGGAGCTGGATTTGAGCCTGGGCCATGAACATAGCAGAACAGAGCACTGTCCAAGTAAGGTATTTTGCCAGGCCTGACCTCAGCAGTTTTTTCTATTATTATTTATATAATGGAAATATTGGGAGCCAGGTGGTGGCATAGTGGGTTAAGTGCACATGGTGGAAAGTGCAAGGACTGGTGTAAGGATTCCAGTTCGAGCCCCCAACTCCCCAACTGCAGGTGAGTCGCTTCACAGGTGGTGAAGCAGGTCTGCAGGTGTCTATCTTTTTCTGCCCCTCTCTGTCCTCCCCTCCTCTCTCCGTTTCTCTCTGTCCTATCCAATGAGGACAGCAACAACAACAACAATAATAACAACAATGATAAACAACAAGGGCAACAAAAGGGGAAAGTTTTTAAAATAAAATAAAATGCAAATGTTGACAAGACTATAACAGAGTAACAAGAGTAACAACAACATCTTGTCAAATGTTGACAAGACTATAACAGACTATAACAGGGTAACAGAGGTACAATTCCACACAATTCCCATCACCAGAACTCTGTATCCAATCCCTTCCTTTGATAGCTTTCCTATTCTTTATCCCTCTGGGAGTATAGACTCAGGATCATTGTGGGGTGCAGAAGGTGGAAAGTCTGGCTTCTATAATTGCTTCTTCATGGACATGGGCATTGGCAGGTTAATCCATACTACCACCCTGTCTCTCTTTCCCTAATGGGGCAGGGCTCTGGGGATGTGGGGCTCCAGGACACATTGGTGGGGTCGTCTGCCCAGGGAAGTCCAGTTGGCATCATGATAGCATCTGGAAACTGGTGACTGAAAAAGTTAAGAAGATATAAAGCCAAATTGTTGACTAATAATTAACCTAAAGGCTGGAATATTGCAGATGAAGATTTGGGGTCTCCGTTTTAGAAATAGCTAGTAGGTCTATTTTAGGTATATTCCAAGGGGCCCATAACTTTACTAGTTTTTGCCTGAGCCTGACATCTAATATGCAGGTGGACCCAAGGTATTGTCTGGGGAGATGGAGGGCTAGAAATCTGGATCAGGGCAGACAGTAGCTCCCAAATATAGAGAAAGTATATAAATGTCAACTGTAAACCTCCTCAATTTGATCTGGGATGCATATTCAGCACAGGTGTCTATGTAGTCTCTGCATCCCTGTAGGTCTGAGCTCACATTCTGTGGTCACGGCTAGGAACATTTCAGGCTGCACTAATCTCAGGACCCATCTTCCTCAGGTAGTAAGTAGAGTACGTTATCCAACCTCCCTTCAGAGAATGGAACAGTCCCTAACACTGTTGATCCACATTGAGGGCAAGGTCTTATAGGGGCCCACAGAGGGATCCATTCTGTTGTTCCTGATGGAAATGACCAGTAACAGTGGAGAGAGGGATCTGTTAGAGGTCTAGGCCCATCATGTCTGTGTGGGAATCTCAGGGCTCCCTGACTAGGTCCCCAGGGACCTCAGCATTTCTAAAGCCCCTGCCCAGGAAGCTGGGTTCCCAGGAACAGACTGCGCAGAGAGAGCAACATGTATTTCAGGGGCTGGTCTCAGGATGGACATTTGTGGGAAATCAGAGAAGGCAGAATTTGTGGGGCTGGGCAGTGACACACTAAGCTGAGTGCACATGTTACAATACTCAAGGACCCAGGTTCAAGCCCCAGGTCCCCATCCATGTACGGGGGGGGGGACCTTAACAGGCGTTGAAGCAATGTGCAGGTGTCTTTTTCTCTCGCCTTCCCTCTCAATTTCTGTCTCTATCCAATAAATAAATAAAGAAAACAGAACGGGGCAAAGGAAGGCAAGGGTCCTACCCTCTGTAGCACAGGGTCCAGTGGCTGACACCTGGACGCAGGAGGCATGAGGATAAGAAGTTCAAGCTGCTGGGGGCCCTGGGAGGCATCGACAGCTGAGTAAGTCCATAGAATAGGTGTCCATGCCAACGCAGAAGCGCTTCTGCAAACACTCATCTGCGACTCAACGGGAGTGATTTTTATTGTGATGAAAGTGGAGACAATTATTCTGCTCAAAGAGCTGCAAGCAAGTGAAGCGGAGAAACTCGGAGGCCCATTGAGAGAGGAAGGGATCCAGAGACGTGCAGCAGGGCACAGAGCACGCGACAATGTCCTACATTCTGTCCTACCTTGTTTCTCCCCAGAGCCGGGACTTGGAGGCCCCTCTTCATGTGGCATTTTCTGTGCAGGGCTCCAGAGATCTACCTTGGAGACCCTTAGTCCATCTAGCCCTCTCTGGGGAAGGGAACAGTGAAGTGTGTGTGTGTGTGTGTGTGTGTGTGTGAGAGAGAGAGAGAGAGAGACAGAGAGACAGAGAGACAGAGAGAAGGAGATAGAGAAGGGGGCAGGAAGACCCTAGGAAGGTTATATACCTTTCATAAGGAAGGACAAATTTGGGAAGATGGACAGACTGACGGAAGGATGGGAGACCAGCCGTATCTTAAATGCTTTTTCTTTCTTTAAAAAAATTATAGTATGGACCAACCAGTCAACGCCCATGTTCAGCGGGGAAGCAATTACAGAAGCCAGACCTTCCACCTTCTACAACCCACAATGGGTCCATGCTCCCAGAGGGATAGAGAGTGGGAAAGCTATCAGGGGAGGGGGTGGGATATGGAGATTGGGTGGTGGGAATTGTGTGGAGTTGTACCTCTCCTACCCTATGGTTTCGTTAATTTATCCTTTCTTAAATAAAAATAAATAAATAAATAAGAATAAAAAATAAAGGAAGTATTTCTAGAGGAAAAAAAAATTATAGTAGGGTCAGGCCCTGGCACACCCATTACCATGTATAAGGGGCTGGGTTCAAGCGTCTGGTCCCTATCTGCAGGCAGGGGCCAGGGCCGTGAACCTGTGTCCTTGCGTACTGTAACGCATGCACTTAACCAGGTGCACCACTGCCTGGCTCTTAAAATTTTTTTTCTTATCTTTATTTATTGGATGAGACCTCCAGAAATCAAGAGGGTAGGGGAAGGAAGAGAGGAAAAAAGAAAAAGACGTGCAGCCCTGCTTGAGCATTCACAAAGCTTTCCTCCCCTGCAGGTGGGAATGGGGAGGCTGTAACATGTGCACCAACCAGGCGCACCACCACCCACACACAAACCACCCCCCCAATTCAATTCAATCTTCACCTAGGATGTGAATCCCCTGTCTAGTTGCCCAGCAAAGGCTCACTCCATTTTTGGAGGTCTTTTATTATTATTTGGGGGGGGGTGGGCGAGAGGGGACTGGCAGCTCTGGCTTCTGGAATGTCCTTCCTTGAGGAGTGCTGGCCCATTCCTACTCTCCCCAATATTCACTTTAACCTCTGGAGCCCAGTGACCTTGGCCTCACACTCCTGCTTTAGCACCGGGAGTCACACAACCTCTGCTTCCAGGGTGCTCTGTGAGACTGGACACAACGTGAGACACAGAGAGAAGAGGTGGACATAAGGCAGTCCCCTCACTTAGTACAATTCTTGGAAGGTGGCTGGGGAGACAGCATAATGATTCTGCATGACTCTCATGCCGGAGGAGGTTTGGATTCAATCCCCAGCTCCCCCATAAGCCAGACCTGGGCAGTGTCTGGTATCTCAGTGTCTCTATCTATCAATCTATCAATCAATCTATCTATCTATCTCCCTGTATCTCTCCTTCATTAAAAAATAAATCAATAGCAAGTTGGGCAGTAGCGCAGTGGGTTAATCACACATGGCGCTAAGCTCAAGGACCGGCGTAAGGATACCAGTTCGAGCCCCCAGCTCCCCACCTGCAGGGGAGTCGCTTCACAGACGGTGAAGCAGGTCTGCAGGTGTCTATCTTTCTCTCCTCCTCTCTGTCTTCCCCTTCTCTCTCCATTTCTCTCTGTCCTCTCTAACAATGACGACAACAATAATAACTACAACAACAATAAAAAACAAGGGCAACAAAAGGGAAAATAAATAAATATAAATAATTTAAAAAATCAATAAAATATTTTTCTTATAAAAGAAAGAAGGCTGGAGAGACAGCATAATGGTTATTTAAAAGACTTTCACCCCTGAGGCTCTAAGGTCCCAAATTCAATCTCCAGCTCCACCCTAAACCAGAGCTGAGCCGTATTCTGGTATCTCAGTCTCTCTCTCCCCTCCCCCATTTCTCCATTAAAAACCAATCAATAGGGGGCGGGGCGGTGAAGCGCTTGGTTAAGCACACATGACGTAAGGGATTCCAGTTTAAGCCCCCAGCTCCCCACCTGTATGGGGGTCACTTCACAGGTGGTGAAGTAGGTCTGTAAATGCCTAGCTTTCTCTCCCCCTTTCTGTCTTCCCTCCTCTCTACTTCTCTCTGCCATATCAAACAGCAATGGCAACAATAACAGCAACAAGGGCAACAACAAAACGGGAAAATGGCCTCCAGGAGCAGTGGATTTGTAGTGCAGGCACTGAGCTCCAGCATAACCCTGGAGGCAAAAAAAAAATCAATAAAATATTTAGAAGAAGGTTGGGGAGACAGCATAAAGGTTATACAACAGACTTTCACCCCTGAGGCTCTGAGATCCCAGGTTCATCTCCCAGCACCACCACAATCAGCAAGGCTTAGCTCTGGTCTTTCTCTTTCTCTCCAAATCTCTTATTAAAATAAAACAAATTAAAAAAAAAAAAGAAGCCGAGAAAACCTCCAAAGTACTGTTTCATACTACTCCCCTCATCCTCACACACAAATTTGCAATCAAGCAATCCCCACCTATAACTAAATTAGCAAGGTCTGTGTTGCCCATGTCTGGGCTGACCCCAAGCCAAAGTTCCTCTCTGCACTGAGCAGCAGCCCGGGGACATGGAGAGAAAGTGGCATCTTCCTGTGAGGTGAGGCCTTACGTGGCCTTGTGAGGCCAGTTATAGTCTGTGAACTAGTCTGTGAACTGGTAGCAGAGGGACAGCAGTGTGTGTTTGGGGGGAGAGGGGGTAAGGCTGTGTAGAAGAAGCAAGGAGATGTGAGAATGACATTCACGGCTACTCGCTTCCTCCTGGTTATCACAGGGAGAAGTGAGCTGACCTTTTATTAAGCTTTCAATGAGCAGGACTCAAGTGAGAAAGGCAAGTTGATCATCATTTAATATACATTTGGCAGATGCATACTCCTTCAAAGGGCCTGGGGGAGGGGATGCCTAGGACCTTGTAGCCTCAGGGATCCATCTTCTGCGTCTGCCATTCTGTTTTCCCAACCCCAGGAAAGTCTTGGAGGGCTGGGCAGGATGTCCCTGAAGAGAGGCTGCTCCAGCAGGAAGACAGTACCTAGTGGGGATGTTCTTAGCCTGCTCCCTGGGGACAGAGTCCTGGGCAATCTCTGCCTTAGGAAGGAAGATAAGGATGAGTGAACCGGCCTTTCTGTTCTCCCCCACAGCACTGATTGGGTCGTTACTTCCTCTCTGTTATCCCTCAGCTTTGGTGAACCAAGATGGGAGGCCTGCTTCTCAGCAGAGGGGCTGGGATTAAAGACCTAAACTAATCCTCTCTGAGCCTGCATGTCCTGGAGGAGTCTAGGGCACTGAGGTCAGTGGAGGTCTGACCAATTGTCCAGGATATTTCAGTGAGAATGTCTCAGGGGAGGTGACTCACCGCATGCCCTCCTCCCTTCTCTCTGCCTCCAGGGTTATCCTTGGGGCTAGGTGCCCGCACTGTGAATCCACTGCTCCTGGAGGCCATTTATTCCCCCATTTTGTTGTTGTTGGATAGGACAGAGAAATCGAGAGAGGAGGGGAAGACAGAGGGGGGGAGAAGGACACTTGCAGACCTGCTTCACTGCTTGTGAAGTGACCCCCCACAGGGGGCCGAGTGGTAGCGCAGTGGGTTATGCACATGGTGCAAAGCATAAGGACCTGGGCTAGAATCCTAGTTTGAGCTCGCTGGTGCTCTCTCTCTCTCCCGCTCTCCCTCCCTCCTTGGTTGACCTGCAGAATTTGGTATCAACTCCAGCAGGAAAAACATTGGATCTCCTGCCATGTTGATCTGCCTGCCTCAGCTGTTTGTTTGAAGTGGACAAAGATAGGTAGCTGCGAATGGTGCTTCTGAACACTTTTGGTTTGTCATGTAGAATCTTCTGGAAGGGTCCCAGGTCTCAGCAGGTGTCACTGGGAGCACAGGTTACTTAGTGAAGATATTCCTGGTCTTTCTCTCCAAATCTTTTATTAAAATAAAACAAATTCAAAAAAAAATTAGAAGCAAAGAAAACCTCCAAAGTACTATTTCATACCATTCCCCTCATCCTCACACACAAATCTGCAAAAAAGCAATCCCCACCTATAACTAAATTAGCAAGGTCTGTGTTGCCCATGTCTGGGCTGACCCCAAGCCAAAGTTCCTCTGGTCCTGTGCCCCAAGCCTGGCCTGGGGAGCTGCATCTTTGGGCAGCTTCAAGCAGACTGCAGGGGCTGCCTGCCTCCTTGCTGTCTGCTGTCAGCCTGCATTGGGGCTGGGTGATCTTCCTGATTTTCCTGCCCACCTTGCTGGGAAGCTCAGAGACACAGACACCAAAGGCAGCTAGCAAGAGAGGAAGGACTTCACCACCAGCCCTTGCTCCCCTGGGGCTCCCTCTGGCCTCACTCACCCATCCACGGTGGCATCTGGCGAACGGGAGATGGGGCAATGGAAGGAGAAGGGATGGGTTTCACTGGGCAGTGACTGTGGTGATTTTTAATATCTTCACATACTGTGAAAGGGCTTTTCTTTCTTTTTAAGTTGTCGCCAGGGCTATCACTGGGGCTCGGTGCCGTCACTAATAATCCACTGCTACTGGTGGCCATTTTTTCCTTCTTTTCATATAGATATTATTTTTAGTAGCTAGGACAGAGAAAAACTGAGAGAGGACAGGGAGATAGAAAGAGGGAGAGAAAGACAGATAACTGCTGACCTGCTTCACAACTTGTGAAGTAGACCCCCTGCAGGAGGGGAGTGGGGACTTGAACCCTGGTCTTTGCTCTTGGTAATATGTACACTTAACTGGGTGCGCCACCCTGAAAGGGCTTTCACATCTTCATTTGACCCACAGAGCCTCAGGGAAAGTTCCTCCTTAAAACAGAAGGAAAACTTAGGCTCAGGGAGAGGAAGAGGCAAGCCCATTACTTAGAGTAAGAGGCTGAGCCAGGGAGTCGGGCGGTGGCGCAGTGGGTTAAGCGCAAGTGGCGCAAAGCGCAGGGACCGGCATAAGGATCCCGGTTCAAGCCCCCGGCTCCCCACCTGTAGGGGAGTCGCTTCACGGGCGGTGAAGCAGGTCTGCAGGTGTCTATCTTTCTCTCCCCCTCTCTGTCTTCCCCTCCTCTCTCCATTTCTCTCTGTCCTATCCAACAACAAAGCAACGTCAACAATGGCAATAATAACCGCAACGAGGCTGCAACAACTAGGGCAACAAAAAGGGGGAAAAATGGCCTCCAGGAGCGGTGGATTCATGGTGCAGGAGCCCAGCAATAACCCTGGAGGAAAAAAAAAAAAAGAGGCTGAGCCAAAGCCCAGTGCAGGAGCTGACTCTAGATTTAGTGCTCTCCTCAGCGTAACAGATTGTTCAGAAGTATTTAAGAAAAGAACCCAAAATCAGAAAACAGATTCTCTAACACTTCCCTCCCCACAGTGATAGATACTCCACAAATGTTAGGTGCTAGCTGCCTGTACACATGCTGTTCCCTCAGCACCTTTTTTTTTTAAAGATCTTATTATTTATTTATTCATGAGAAATGATAGGAGAGAGAGAAAGAACCAGACATCACTCTGGTACATGTGCTGCCGGGGATTGAACTCAGAACCTCATGCTTCAGAGTCCAAAGCCTTATCCACTGCACCACCTCCCACACCTCACAACCCTTTCTTCTCCCACCTGTCAGCTCTCTCCTTCAAGCTTGTCCAGGCTGAATGTGAATCTTAGCAAGCATGTTCCCTGGGCCCTGGACCCAGCATGACAGAGATGAATTTTCTTGTTCGTATCTCTGGATCCAAACCATGACCTGGCACAGGGTAAGTGCTCAGTGAACAATTGAACGGGCCTGTCCAGTGTGAACTTTTGGGCTGCATTAAGTGGCCGTGACTCATCTCTTCTGTATCTGTCTCCCAACGTGTAGGGTAAGACTGAACTATACCAGCGTCCAGGGCAAAGAGAGGGGTGGGGGGTGAGACTGAGGGCGAGCTGCTGGACACAGCAGATGTGCAGTGCCAATGCCTCCTGAAAGAAGACCACGACCACCGGGTGGTGGTGCACCTGGTTGAGTGCAGATGTGCAAGGACCCGGGTTCAAACCCCCAGGCTCCCACCTACAGGGGGAGCTTTTCAAGTGGTGAAGCAGGGCTGCAGGTGTCTGTCTCTCTCTTTCCCTCTCTATCTCCCCCTTCCCTCTCAATTTCTGGCTGTCTCTATTCAATAAATAAAAGATTAAGAGAGAGAGAGAGAGAGAGGGAGAGACTATGACAGACAGGATGTTTATAGAGGCAGTTGCCAGTGGTGAGTGATATGAAATCACTCCACACATGTAGAGTCAGCTTTTGCAGGGGGGGGGAGGATGAGAGGATGAAGGAGTCTGTCCTCTGGATGGCCAGGGGCAGGGGGACACAGCTGGACAGGGCTCTGGGTAGTGCAGGAAGGACACCTGGAGGGTGTGGAAGGGGAAATGAGCATTCACACCCACGGCGAGGTGGATCACAGACATCCCACAAAGCAACCGTGAAGAAGATGAGAATTCTGTGAAGGTTGATGTCCATTATTGGGTGTGTATCCCCCAAGGCCCAGGACTTTATGTGCACTAAGCGCAAATCAACAGGCTACGTCTGGGCCAGAGAGATAGCTCAGCAGGAAGGATTCCTGCACTGCAACGCATGGGCTGAGTTTCCAGCACCATGGGGCGGGGGGCAGTGCTGTGGTGTTGCCCTCTTGTTCTTTCTATTTAAAGTACAAAAGGTAGCCCAGAGTGGTGAAACTGTATGTGCTGAAGAAACCATAGGAAGTGAGATAAGTCAGAAACAGAAGGATGAATATGGGGATGATCTCACTTACAGGCAGAAGTTGAAAGACAAGATCAGAAGAGAAAAAACACAGCAGAAATTGGACTGGCGCTGGCGTCTGGCACCAAAGTAAAAGACTCTGGGGTGGAGGGGAAGGTTCAGGTCCTGGAACATGAGGACAGAGGAGGACCCGGTGGGGGTCGTATCGTTATGCGGAAAACCGGGAAATGGTATGCATATACAGACTTCTGTATTTACTGTGGACTGGAAAACATTAATCCTCTGATAAAGAAACAAAGACCTGCACGTGCACTGGACCCAATTTCCACGCACACGCACAGAAAGGCGAAGTGCCCCACCCATGGCCACACAGTGGTCAGATCTGCACTCCAAGCCTGAATTAATTCAGAGCACAGAGCTTTCTGCCCCATCCTGCTGCTATCAAGGCCAAGTCCATATATACATATCTTGCCATCAGGCTTAATGCGGGGCTAGAAGCCACTGCTATGAATCTACTGCTCCTAGTGGCCAGTTTTCCAGTTGTTGTTTTTTTTTTTTCTGATTTTCTTTTTTTTATTAGATAGGACAGAGAGAAATTGAGAGAGGATGGACAGATAAAGAGAGGGAGAGAACAACAGATACCTGCAGAACTGCTTCACCACTTGTGAGGCAAACCCCCTACTGGTGGGGAGTGGGGGCTCAAACCTGGGTCCTTGTGCTTGGTGATATGTGTGTGTAACTGGGTGTGCCATTGCCCGGCCCCCTCAAGGCAGAACCCTTTATTCCCACGTATTTTTTTTAAAAAGATTTTTATTTATTTATTAATAAGAAAGATAGGAGAGAAAGAGCCAGACACCACTGTGCTGCCGGGGACTGATCTCAGGACCTCATGCTTGAGAGTCCAGTGCTTTATACACTGCGCCACCTCCCAGACCACTCATTCCTACTTCTCTTGCCCATCAAAAGCCTCACAGGGGTTCCTGGTATTGGCCTGACTTATTCCTGCAATCCATATCCTCAGCACCGAACAGAAATACAGCCTTAGAGCTGATTGAATGACATACTCATTTGAATGTACTTCAGAAGGCTGGTGGACGTTTTAAAAAGTCAGAGCCCCTCTACCATAATAAGACGTGGTGAAGACCATCTAGGCTGACTCCCTTCTGAAGAACACAACAATGTCAGGCTCTAGAGGAAATTCCAAATCCTCTGCTTCTTTGATTAGAAAAGTAGATGAGCAAAGTCTTTCCACAGTGGAATGATTTCTTTTGCTCCCACTCCAAGTACAGAATCCCACTGTGGCTTGCTGCATGGGGATACTGAGACGGGATTTGCTTGACCTCCAACCTCACAGATGAGAAAACTGAAGGTAACAGAGGGAGAGATTCCCAAGGTCACACAGTGGGCTTCCTCTCTTTTCCTATCTAAAAGACTCCCTTTGCAATAAATACAAATATATTCAGCATACACAACCTGACCAGCTGTGTGTGCAGTAGTCAGGATGAGGTGCTCAAACAGGCAGGCACCCCAGTGGCTGGAGTCAAGACAAGCTTCACTGGTGGGTGACTTGGACTGTGATAAGTCAGAAATCCGAGGAGCAGACCAGGCATGGAAGGCCAGCCTTCCACTGAAACAGGTGCCACCCCTATCTGAATTTTGAGTCATGGCTGGTTGGGAAGTCACTACTTTAAAAAAAGGACTACATTTCCCAGCCTCTTTGCATCTAGGTGGGACCAGGTGATTACCAATGGCCAATAGAAGATGAGCAGTTAAGAGTAAGGCAGTTAAGATGTGGCTATTAACTTTTGCACAGAGTTTGCTTTGTTCTGCCAGCCAGAAGCCAAGACTCAGAGGCTTCCAGGAATGGCAGCACTGCAAGATCAAAGGAGCTGGGTCCCTAAATAAGTATTGAAACCAACCACTGAGCGGCCATAGTGAAGCCTATGTGGGAGGAAGTATCCCTTGTGCTAGAGTCTGTTATAAACACCACCAGCTATTGTTGCTGGGTGTGGGAGATGAGTCTCCCAGACAGAGGCTGTGAGACTGAAGCACAGTGCTGTGACAAAGCACGCATGTTCCCGGCACTGAGGACAGACAGACTGATAGGGCTTGGAGCACTGTTGTGTGAAGGTGGTTCCGGAAAGCCATAAGGATCCTAAGGGTGACCACAGGAAGGACAGTCAAGTACAGGGATTGTTTCCAGGGGCCCTGGTGTTGCTGGCGCTGCTCTCGAAGGAAGAGTGGAAGTTGTGAATGGTTTCCTGTAAAATTTGTCTCTCACGTCCCTGTGAAAGATATTGAAAACAGACACAGACAGTCTTGTTAAATCTTTTAGCCAGCTAAGATAGTTAACAATACAGCGTTGTTGTAGTCATATGTGAAAACCCATGGGCATCTTGGGGGAAAAAAATTCCCTGATCCAGGGAAAAAGGCTTTCTGGCCCTTTTTCCAGCCATGACATCATCTCCCCAGACAATAACTTGGATCCACCTGCATATCAGATGTCAGGCTCAGGCAAATCTAGTATAGTCATGGGCCCTTTGGAATAAGCCTAAAATAGACCTATTAGCTACTTCTAAAACGGAGACCCCAAATCTTCATCTGCAATATTCCAGCCTTTAGGTTCAGGATTAGTCAACAATTTGTTCAGCTTTATATCTTAACTCTTTTTCAGCCACCAGATTCCAGATGCTATCATGATGTCAACTGGACTTCCCTAGGCAGATGACCCCACCAATGTGTCCTGGAGCTCTGTTTCCCCAGAGCCCTGCCCCACTAGGGAAAGAGAGAGATAGGCTGGGAGTGTGGATCAACCTGCCAACACCCATGTTCAGTGAAGAAGCAATACCAGAAGCCAGACCTTCCACCTTCTGCACCGCATAATGGCCCTGGATCCATACTCCCAGAGGGATAAAGAATAGGAAATTGGGGAGTCGGGCAGTAGCGCAGCAGGTTAAGTGCATGTGGCACAAAGTGCAAGGACCAGCTGAAGGATCCTGGTTTGAGCCCTCTGCAGGGGAGTCACTTCACAAGAGGTGAAGCAGGTCTGCAGGTGTCTATCTTTCTCTCCCCCTCTGTCTTCCCCCCCTCTCCATTTCTCTCTGTCCTAACAATGACATCAATAACAACAATAATAACTACAACAACAATAAAAAACAACAAGAGCAACAAAAGGGAAAATAAATAATAATAATAATAATAATAATAATAATAATAATAATAATAATAATAATAGGAAAGCTATCAGGGGAGGGAATGGGATACAGAGTTCTGGTGGTGGGAACTGTACCCCTCTTACCCTATGGTCTTGTCAGTGTTTCCATTTTATCAATTAATTATAATTTAAAGAATTCCTTAACTGAAAGAATATCCAGTTTAACAAACACATACTGAGTCAGGATTTCCCTGAGTACCACAGCCACAGCACAGCAGACCCTTGTATCTGCAAGGGTCCCGTCTCTGAGTGAAGATGGGGACAGAATCCGGGGAGCATGACTGACGTGCTCTAAGTCACACAGTCTGGAAGGGCTGTCTCTTCCTCCTCTGTCTTGTTCCATAACTTTCCTAGAATAGCCCTGAAATTTCCAGGGAATTGAGTGGAAGCTGAGCTGCTTTCTACTGCAGAGTGCAGTACTTAAGCTGCCTTTATGTTCCTTTATAAAAAGATGTCAGTCTCCCTCTCCCTCTCCCTCTCTCTCTCTCTCTCTCTCCCCCTTTCCCTCCTTTCCTTCCTTCTTGCTACCAGGGCTATCACTGGGGATTGGTGCCTGTACTATGAATCCAACACTCCCAGTGCTTATTTTATTATTTTTTTTCTTTCTGTTTTTATTTGACAGGACAGAGAGAAATGGAGAGGGGAGAGGAGATGGAGAGGGGCAGAGAAAGAGACACCTGCAGACCTGCTTCACCCCTTATGAAGCATTCCTCCTGCAGGTGGGGAGTGGGGTCTTGAACCCGGGGTCCTTGTGCATGATGATATGTGTGCTTAACTGAGTGCACCACTGCCTGCCCCCCTTTTATTTCTTTAGACAGAGTGGCAGAAGAGGAGAAGAAGGGGAGAGGAGGCGGGGGAGAAGGAGACAGAGAGAAGGAGGGAAAGGTAAAAAGAGGAGGAGGGGGAGGAAGAGGGAGGCAGGCTATAGCACTGAAGCCTCCTCAAATATAGTGGCGGGGCCAGGATCAAACCTGGGCCACACACATGGCCAATTCCTTTCTTTTTATTTATGTTTAATCTTTATTTATTCCTTGGATACACACAGTCCAAAATTGAAAGGGAAGGTGGAGAGAGAGAGAGAGAGAGAGAGAGAGACCTGCTGCTCTGCTTCACCACTCACAAAGCTTCTCCCCCCCCCCCCACACACACTGTCCTCCAAGAACCATCTTAGCTCTCCTGATGCCTTATGGACAGTCTGTAGTTTGACCACCTGTTGCTTTTTTATTTTTTGTCTATGCTTCAGTTCCCTATACTCCACATATGAGCAAAACCGTCCTGGAGCTGGCTAGGCATGTATCTTTTATGCCAACCAATACAGCTGGTCAAAAGGTAGAGTGAACAGAAAATATCTGTTGGACTATTCTTAGCCAAGAGTGGGGAAAAAAAGAAAAAGAATGAATCCCTACGAGGCTAGAGTCTTGCCCGGGCATGGCGTTGCCCTGGCGTGCTGGAGGCCTCGGAGAGCAGCCACTGGCCTTATTCGCTGGCTGTGGCCCCGTGGCCTGGCTGGTCACCAGGCCAGGAACAGGTGGGCAGGAAAAAAAAAAAAGAATGAATCCAGTTCTCAAACTTTTTTTTTCTTCAGCATTTCATGGACTCCCAAGGGGTCCCTCTCCTAGCAGAGCCCTCTAGTGATGATGAGGTCTCCTAGATGCCAGAATGATAGGTTCTCCCTCAACTGCAAAGTGCAAACAGGACTTCTCTCTCTCCCTCTCCCTCTCCCTCTCCCTCTCCCTTTCTCTGTCTCACCACATAGTGAGGGAGGGGGAAGGACAGAGCACTGGATGTGGGGCCAGTGGACCCTGAGTCTCATCTCTATCACTCACTTGTGAAGAAGCTGGGGCATGACCCCAACATGCCAGCAGTAACATGGGGTAACACCACCACATGGCAGGGGGCTCCCATGAGGTCCAACTTGAGATAATGAGTGGCCAGACCTGGGAACTGCAGAAGGCTAAAGCACAGATAATGGGGGGGGGGGGCACGGCACAGGGATGTCTAAACACCACCTTAGCTTTGACTGCCTGAGAAATGAGGTCAGGGAGAGCCAGGGTTCCCGCCCTCTCTACCTCCCTCCCTCATCATGGGAGGGAGCTGCAAATGAAAACACAATCATCCCTGTATCCACAACGATGGAAGATGGTACTGCTAATCGCGATTACAAGCCCTTGATCATTCTTAAAAGGTAAAAAAAAATGACTAAACGTGAGGGTGGGGGGCGGGAGGAGGGCCATCTGGGAGACATCTCCGCAATACAGCACTGGGCTGGGAAGGCCGAAGACCCTAAAGGCCCCAGGTTCAAGTCTTGAACCCATGGGGTTCAATGCCAAGCTGAACAGTTCAAACATCTGCCTTGGTCCAGTTTCCTCATAAAAATGAACCTTTTAAAAAACTGAATAAATACAGGAAAATGTGTTCAGTCTGTCTAGGGGCTGAAGAAGTGGGAATTAAGATTTGCTTATCGGATTAAGAAAATTGAAAAACCCAAGTGACAATACTCAATGCTGGTCAGGATGCAGGGACCCTGGAACTCACCCGCCCCCCCACACACACACAGCTGGTGGGATGTCACTGGCTCTTTCTTGAAGAGTCATTCAGGACAATGTAACGTATACATTGATTCAGACTCTTGTGACTGTAATTCCACTTTTAGACACCTATTTGGAGAAGATAATTAGAAGCCTTATACACAAAGTTGCCCACTGCAGCCACTATTTATAGAAAGTTTAAATATCTACGTTTCCAACAAGTAGGGATTAAGTAAATGATTTTAGTACATTCATGCAAATTTATTATATTAAAAGGAGTTCTTAATGATACGGGTAGCAGCATATATTTAATGCTCAGCGAAGAAAGTAGGATGTAAAATTACAGATCCAAATTTATCTCAGTCCCATAAAGAAAAACATTTGGCACAGAACGTGGTGGATTGATCATCCCAAATGCAAATGGAACAACATCGGCCTCTAAGGGGTTGGGCTGTGATTCCTCAAAAAAAAAAAAACCTTTTTACCTTTTTAGTACGGTTCAAATTTAGTAAAATGATATGCACTACTTTGATAATTCTACACACACACACAGAGAGAGAGAGGGAGAGGGAGAGGGAGAAGGAGAGGAAAGAAGTAATGGCTAGGGCTGGCAAAATAGCTCACTTGGATAGTGCAGGAGTGATGCTCTTGTTATCTCTTTCTCTCAATGATTAATTAATGAATAAATATTTTAAACAATAAAATTAAGGGGCCAGGTAACCATACCAGGTTAAGCGCGTATGTTACCATGTTCAAGGACCTGGGCTTGAGCCTTACTCCCCATCTGTAGGGAAGAAGTTTCATAAGTTGTGAAGCAGGTCTGCAGGTGTCTCTCCATATCTCTCTCTCTCTCTCTCTCTCTCTCTCTCTCTCTCACCCCTCTCAATTTCTCTATGTCCTATTGAATAAAGAAAGAGAGAAAGAGAAAGAAAGAGAAATGGCCATTGGAAATAGTGGACTTATAGTGGAGGCACTGAGCTCCAGCAATAAACCTGGTGGCAAAATAAAATAAAATAAAATAAAAATTAGGTTAATGGCTAAATAAATAAAATGAGGGGGCAGGTGGTGATAAACCTGGTTAAGCACACACAGGACAGTGCACAAAGACCCAGGTTCAAGTCCCCGGTCCCCACCTGCAGGGGGAAAGCTTCACAAGTGGTGAAGCAGGGCTGCAGGTGTCTCTCTGTCTCTCTCCCTCTCTATCTCCCACTCCCCTCTCAATTTCTCTCAGTCTCTATGCGATAAAAATAAAATAAATATAAATATTTAAAAAAATAAATAAAATGAAAATAGCTTTCACCTTTTTTATTAGTATGGTATATTAGAAAGAACTTAGGGCTTCAAGTATCTGTGACAGCACTGAGTGGCCTCTCCAAACCAATTTTCTTCCCGTTTCCCATTCCGAGTGAGGAGAGAGTCAGAGAAGAAGGAAAGACACCACAGCACCACGCCTACCATCCACGGAGCTGCCCTGCGTGCTTCTCATAGGGCCCTCAAATCATGGGGAGGGTCAAACCCAGACCTCCTGAATGGTAAGGTGTCTGCTCTTCTGGGTAAGCCTTCTCCTCATCTTGTATTTTTCTCCTTAAAAAATACTCAGCCTTGCTCAACAATTTGTTTGGCTTTGTATGTTAACTCTCTTTTCAGCCACCAGGTTCCAGATGCCATCAGGATGCCGACCAGGCTTCCCTGGACTGCAGACCCCACCAATGTGTCCTGGAGCTCCGCTTCCCCAGAGACCCACCCTACTAGGGAAAGAGAGAGACAGGCTGGGAGTATGGACCGACCAGTCAACGCCCATGTTCAGCGGGGAAGCAATTACAGAAGCCAGACCTTCCACCTTCTGCAACCCTCAATGACCCTGGGTCCATGCTCCCAGAGGGCTAGAGAATGGGAAAGCTATCAGGAGAGGGGGTGGGATATGGAGATGGCGTGGTGGGAACTGTGTGGAGTTGTACCCCTCCTACCCTATGATTTTGTTGATTTATCCTTTCTTAAATAAAAAATAAATTAAAGAAAAATACTCAGCTGGAGGGTCAAGCAGTGGTGTACCAGGTTAAGCACACAAACTGTAAAGCGCCTGGACTGGTGCAAGGATCGTGGTTCAAGCCCCCGGCTCCCCACCTGCAGGGGGGTCACTTCACAAGTAGTGAAGCAGGTCTGCAGGTGTCTGTCTTTCTCTCTCCCCCTCCTATTTTCCCTCCCTTCTCAATTTCTCTCTCTCCTATCCAATAAAAAAGGGGGGAATAACCAGCAAGAGCAGTGAATTCATAGTGCCAACACTGAGCCCCAGTGAAAACCCTGGAGGCCAAAAAAAAAAAAAAAAAAAATATATATATATATATATATATATATATATATATATATATATGTATATATTCAGCTTGTGGCCGGGAGATGGCACAGTGGATAAAGGCTTGGGCTCTGAAGCATCATCTCTCACGTTCCACCGTTGGCATTGCATGTGCCAGGGATGCTTTGATTCTGTTTCTCTCTCATAAATAAGTAGATGAATAAATAAACAAATATGCAGCCTTACAAATACCTGTAGCAGAGCTAATCCAGTCATTTTGAAAGGTGCAGCCTACAGACAGGTGAAATAAGAGCAATCAATTAGGCAACACCGTGGACCAGGAGGCAGCTCAGTGGTAAAGTGTGAGCGTTGGATGTATGAGGCCCCAGGTTCGGGCTCCCTCACAGCAAATAAACTAGTAACGAAAGAGCTAACCAACACCAGATCTGGGAGGAGCTGCCATCACACATCTTGACACCTCAGGGCCACATGAAGAAGGCTTTCAGGCAGGGGTCTCCTCTACCCACCCACCTACCCCACTACCTGAAGGCACCCTCCCTCCCTGAGACCCTGAGACATTGCCCCCTTACAATGGAACCAGCAAGGTAGGTGGGATGATGGCCTCCCTGGATTAAATGAGAAATGTATGCACAACAGCTTATGAAAGACACACTGACAGAGGCCGGGTGGTGGCACACCCAGTTAAGCGCACACAGTACAAAGAACAAGGACCTGCACAGGGATCCAGGTTCGAGCCCCCGGCTACCCACTTGCAGAGGGCATGCTTCACAACCGGTGAAGCAGGTCTGCAGATGCCTAGCTTTCTCTCTCCCTTTCTATCTCCCTCTCCTCTCTCAATTTATCTCTGTCCTGTCCCATAAAAAAAGGAAAAAAATAGCCACCACAAGCAGTGGGTTCATAATGCCAGCACCGAGCCCCAGCGATAACCCTGGAGGCAAAAAAAAAACAAAAAAAACCCAAAACACAATGACACATGAATATTTATTTGCCATTAGAGTTCTAAGTCTTTTCATGTTTCTCTGCATAATCCAGAAACACAGAAAGAACTGCAAAGCCAGTCGCCCTCTGATACCACTTGCTACTGCAGAACACAGCTCAGGAAATAAAATAACATAAGAGAAAGGAGCAAGGTAAGGGGTGCCCGTTACAGGACAAAGGCAAAACCTCATACCTAGCGCCACTGTTCAACAAGAGTAGAATGTAACAGGTAAACAAGCATCACTATTATGTCTGGGGAGAGACAGGAAAATCCATATGCTACCTTAGGGAAAGGGACAGGAGACAGGGAGAGAAGCCCAAAAGCAACGGTGTCACTTATGTCTGCAGAGTAGGAGGTGACATGCTTCTCCTGCCTTTGGTTTGCATGTTTGCTTTTTTTTTTTTTTTTTTTTTGCATATGTACACCTTGGAGTGGGAGGCATCACCAATCTTTATCTTTCAAGTTGATGAAACAGAAATTTAACATTAGAGAAAAATTCAGGATGCCAAGAAGGGGGACTGATGGCTCTGTGTCCAGGTACTCTGCTAAGTTTTAATTTTTTTATTTTATTCTTTGCCTGGTGCCTGCACAAAGTCTCCACCATTCCTGATGGCTAGTTCCACATCTCCCCTTTTTTTTTTTTTGCCTCCAGGGTTATTGCTGGGGCTCGGTGCCTGCACCATGAATCCACTGCTCCTGGAGGCCATTTTCCCCCCTTTTGTTGCCCTTGTTGTGGTTATTATTGTTGTTGATGATGTCGTTCATTGTTGGATAGGACAGAGACAAATGGAGAGAGGAGGGGAAGACAGAGAAGGGGAGAGAAAGACAGACACCTGCAGACCTGCTTCACCACCTGTGAAGCGACTCCTCCGCAGGTGGGGAGCCGGGGGCTTGAACCGGGATCCTTACGCCGGTCCTTACGCTTTGCACCATGTGCATTAAACCCACTGTGCTACCACCTGACCCCACCCCCCCTTTTTTTTTCAACTTGACAGGAGAGAGAGAAATTGAGAGGGGAGCGGGAGACAGAAAGGGAAAGAGAAAGACACCTACAGCTCTGCTTCACCACTTGTGAAACTTCCCCTGCTGGTAGGGAAGGGAGACCCAAACCCCGGTCCTTGTGTACCCTAATATGTGCCACGGCCTGGAGCTCTGCTGCTAAGTTGTTGTTGTTGTTGTTTTCCCTGGTTACCACTCCATTACTCTGCTTATAAACAGGAAAGCAAGGCTCAGAGAGTGGCACTGCGACTCAAATGTGAAACTGTGCTCAGTGTAACTCCAGGGCTCACCTTCTCCAAGGGATCCGCTTTTGTCATGCATGGTAAATATGCCAGAGGATTGAAATTAGAGCAGCAGGGCCCTGGGAATACCTGGCAGCCTAGTGACATCATCATCAACTGTCTGGAATAGAAAAGAAGAGAGAGGAGGAGGAGGAGACTGAGAACGATACCTTGCCTGCATTCAGTTCCGAAATGGCTGCCAGAATTTGCTGCCTGGATCCATCTGTCTTGATACCCAGCTCCTTCAGGTCACCGTCGGTAAGAGTGAGGAAGGCTTCCATATCCACCTGGAGAGGGAGGAGGGCGCTCAGTACCAGCTGCTTGATGCTGCACCCTCCTTCCCAACCAAAACAGGAATATCGTGATTCCGAGCCATTAGCGCTTATCAGCAGTGAACTGATGGTGACTTCCTACTTCCAATTCCTGATTTTAGACGGAACCGTTTTGTTACTGACAATGTCATTAAGGGCTGACTTTCCTCAGCTCTCACGCTGGGGTTTCCAGGGCGGGTGCATTTTGCAAACAGTCTGAAAATGAAAACGGTCAGGAAAGTATCTGAGAGACACAAATTGGGGATGGCTGGAAGTGGCCATCATCCAAGTCCTGTGGTTAGAAAGTTAATTTCAATGTTGCTGGGCTTTGAACAATATTGGATACTGCAAGTGGGGGGGGTATGGGTGTACTCACCATCTACCCCCCCCCCAGACGACTAGACAGATGCAGACTGTGGAGAGATAGTGAGAAAATAAACAAGCAGAAGCAATAAAGGAAAGAAGGGCCATATAGCTGGAGAAGGCTCAGAATAAAGGCATCCCACAGCTGCATAAGCTTTGGTGCCAGTGGTCCAGGCAATGGCGCATCTGGTTAAGTGCACACGTTACAGTGCACAAGGATGCAGGTTCAAAGCCCTGGTCCCCACCTGTAGGGAGAAAGCTTCCTATGGCACAGCTATACACAAATAATGTCAAAGGATATAAATTATGGTGATGTTGTGTATGATACAGCAAATCCTAACAAAGGGATATTTCAAAGTTAACACAATTTACAAATAATGTGATTACAACAATATCTATTGTCTTCTTAACCCTAAGACAGCAGGAACCTCTCACTTCTTCTATAGAGCCTATATCTCCCCCAGTCTTGGAACCTGTAGGGTGGGGCTCACTTTCCTGCATGCTCCTCTCAATGCATACCAAATGGTATTGCATCTGCTGATCCCAACCTAATCAATGCAACGAGTACCACCTCAGCATGCTTCACTGTAGACTGTGTCCAGAGACGTCAGGCATGGAATGCCAACCCTTCACCCTCATTACTCCGGTGAGACCTTTCCTTTCATGGTGTTCTCTAATTCCATTCAAGAGGTTCACTTCCTAACAAAGTCCCAAAACCTAGATATAGACCAGGTCCCGTAAGATAGAGCATATGTTCACATGTATCCATAAACTAGGGCAAAATATATATCTGAAAGCAAAAGTTCACAATAGTCTGTAGAGAGTTAGTATCAAGTTCATAATGAAATAGTGTCTACTTAGACTTAGATACTCTCCTCACCTACTTCCTATTACAGTTCTCTCACTCACTCCAAATCTAATCTCATCAAAGCAAGGACTGCAAAAGCTGAATAAGGGCAAAAGACTGGCATACTTTAATGATGACTCTTTAGTCACTATCAGGCCACCCCATCAGCTGGGGCCCTATTCAGGGAGTCCTGAGATTCCCTAACAGACTTGATGGGCCTAGACCTCGAATAAATCCCTCTCTCCATTGTTACTGGTCATTTCTATCAGGAACAACAAAATAGACCCTTTGTGGGCCCCCATAGGACCTTGCCCTCAACTTGGATCAACAATGGTAGAATGTTCCATCCTCTGAAGGAAAGCTGAACAACATACTCTATGCTACACCTGAGGAAGATGGGTCCTGATATTGGGGCAGCTTGGAATGTTCTGACTTATGACCACAGAATGTGAGCTCAGATCTAGAGGGATGCTGAGGTCACACAGGCTCCTAAGCTGAAAATGGGCCCCAGATCACATCAAATCGATGGGGTTTACAATCAACAATATTTATACACTCTTCCCATATTTGGAAGCTACTCTCTTCCCTGTTCCATCTTTCTGGTCCATTTTCCAGCCATGACATCATCTCCCTAGAAAGTAATTAGGATCCAACTCATATCAGATTTCAGGCTCAGGCAAAAAAAAAAAAAACAAACAAAAAAACACAGGCCCTTTGGAATATAACTAAAATATGCCTACTAGCTATCTACAAAACGGAGACCCCCTCCCCCCACCTCCACCCAAAACTCTTCATCTGCACTATTCCAGCCTTTAGGTCCATGATTGGTCAACAATTTCTTTGGCTTTGTATGTTAACTCTCTTTTCAACCTCCAGGTTCCAGATACTAGCATGATGCTGACCAAACTTCCCTGAACAGACAACCCCACCAATGTGTCCTGGAGCTCTGCTTCCCCAGAGCCCTGCCCCACCAGGGAAAGAGAGAGGCAGGCTGGGAGTATGGATTGACCTGTCAACACCCATGTTCATCAGGGAAGCAATTACAGAAGCCAGTCCTTCCACCTTCTGCATCCCACAATGACCTTGGGTCCATACTCCCAGAGGGATAAAGAATAGGAAAGCTATCAGGGGAGGGGATGGGATACAGAGATCTGGTGGTGGGAATTGTGTGGAGTTGTACCCCTCTTATCCTATGGTTTTGTCAATGTTTCCTTTTTATAAATAAAAAATTTTTTAAAAAAAACAAGTGGTGAAGCAGGGCTGTAGCTCTCCCTGTCTCTCTCCCTCTTTATCTCTCTCCCCCCTTTCAGTTTCTATCTATATCCAATAATAAATCATTTTTAAAAATAATCCTTGGTGAGCAAGTTATATACTCAGCTATTAAAAATAGTGATTTCACCATTTTCAGCCCATCTTGGATGGAGCTTGAAGAAGTCATATTAAGTGAAATAAGTCAGAAACTGAAAGATGAATATGGAATGATCTCACTCACAGGCAGAAGTTGAAAAACAAGATCGGGGGAGTCCGGCGGTAGCACAACGGGTTAAGTGCACGTAGCACAAAGCGCAAGGACCGGCATAAGGATCCCGGTTCAAGCCCCCAGCTCCCCACCTGCAGGGGAGTCACTTCACAGGCGGTGAAGCAGGTCTGCAGGTGTCTGTCTTTCTCTCCCCCTCTCTGTCTTCCCCTCCTCTCTCCATTTCTCTCTGTCCTATCTAACAACAACGACATCAATAACAATAATTACAACAACAATGAAAAACAGCAAGGGCAACAAAAGGGAAAATAAATAAATATTAAAAAAAAAGAAAAACCAAGGTCAGAAGAGAAAACACTAAGCAGAACCTGGACTGGAGTCGGTGTATTGCACCAAAGTCAAAGACTCTGGGGTGGGTGGGTGGGTGGCGGGGAGAGTACAGGTCCTGGAAAAGGATGACAGAGGACCTAGTGGGGATTATATTGTTATGTGGAAAACTGAGAAATGTTATGCATGTACAGAGTATTGTATTTACTGTCAAATGTAAAACATTAATCCTCCAATAAAGGGAAACAATTAAAAAAAATCCTTTGTGTCTATTGAAGAAACCCTGATATGACTGTTGGGTGATGCAGCAGAGAGCCGTGCTCTGTGCGAAGCATCCCTGTGTCGGATGGCTCTGTGACTACCCGGTTCTGGAGATGGGGAAGCTGGAAGTTCAGCTCCCAGAATCACATGGTTGGTTGAAGGCAGAGACAGAGTTTGGACCCAAGCTCCACTGTCCTGGTTCTTCCCCACGAGGAGGCCACATGGCCTGTAGGATGGGCCTCTGCACATTCACAGGTTTCCCTCCTGGTGGTGTTAGGGAGGGGGCTTCCTGAGAGAGTGGCCCCCACATCAGCATCAGTCTTCCCTCTTAGGGACCTTGCTAGATCCCTTACCTTGGTTTCCACACCCCAAAAGTACAGATTCTCTCACCATTTAGCTTACAGGTTCTACAGAGAGTTCACAAAAGTTCTCATAAACAACTATTATATGTGTGTGTATGTGTGTGTGTGTACTTTATTTATTTTATTTATTTATTTTTTGTCTCTAGGATTATCTCTGGGGCAGGCACTATGAATCCACTGGTCCTGGTAGCCATTTCTTCTGTTTTTATTTTTCTTTCTTTCTTTCTAACTTTTACTAGATAAGACAGAGAGAAATTGAGAGAGGACAAGGAGACAGAGAGGGAGAGAGAGTGTGGTCCAGGAGGTGGTGCAGTGGATAAAGCATGAGGTCTGAGTTTGATCCCTGGCAGCAGATATACCAGAGTAATGTTTGGTTCTCTCTCTCTCTCTCTCTCTCTCTCTCTCTCTCTCTCTCTCTCTATGCCTCGCATTGATAAGTAAGTGAAAATAAAAAGAGAGAGAGAGAGAAGAAGAGAGAAAGACAGACACCTGCAGACCTGCTTCCCCACTTGTGAAGCGTCCCCCCTGCAGGGAAGGAGCAAGAGAGTTGGAGAATCAAACTCAGGTCACTGCACTTGGTAACATGTGCACTGTGAGAAATAGTCCAGTTGGTTGTAGCCTTTTCATTGCTGTCTTATCAGTCCAGTCTGACTACAGACCCCTGACTTTTCCATGTCTCTGTGACGACAACCATGCCTTGTTTGTCTTCAAAACTAGCATAGACTTCCCAGCCCCTTCCTCAATATCCCATTCCCATTAGAGCGACTTTGTAAACTCAGACTTCCTGGCCAAAAGCCCCTTCCTCAATCTGTCTTTCCCAGTAGAGCCACACTGTCCTGGCCAGAATCCCCTTCCTGGCACTTCCTGTCCCACTAGAGCCCCCCATCCCCTTTTCCTGAACTGGTTAGACGGTGAGCCAATTCCCTCTCACCACAGGGGAAGAGGACAGGTTGTTCCCATGTCCAGTGACGTATAAAAAGGCTCTGCAGATGGCCTTCGGGGTGCTTGCTGCTTTATACCCTTGCACCCATAAACATATATACGTAAAACTGTTTGCTTTGCTCATGACTCTCAGTGTCTCAGTCCTTGTTTTAAGGCATAGACAGAGTGCGTTTTGCACTATTTTCCACGTGCACTTAACCAGTTGCACCACCGTTCAGCCCCCTAAACAACTTTTATAAGTTATAAAAAACTTTTTTTTTAAAATCATTTTCATGACTTCACTGCTCTGGGATGACTTTTTCAGATAGAAAGAGACAGACAGGGACAGAAATAGGAAAAGACAGCACACTACAGCTTCTTTCTCTGGTGCCTTGGGGGCTGGGCTTAAGCCTGGGCTACAAGGATAGCAAAGAAGATATTCTCCCAGTGAACTATTTGCTGACCTCCAACTAAACTTTTATTTTTGTCATCACCTGGACTTTACCACTCTAAGCTGACTTTACCACTCCAAGCTGACTCCAGATATAAGAAGAGAGAGAGAGAGATCTCACAATACTGAAGTTTCCTCTAATGTGATAGAGGCTGGGAAATAAACTTTTATAATATGCAATTCTGCTGTTGTCTAAAACTTTCTTAGTTCCTTGAAAGCCCTTAATTCTTCCCTTTGTAAGTGGGTTTTATGTTGATGCTCTCAGATATTGTAAGACATTTTAAAAAAAGTTTTTTGGAGGCTGACAATGCTTCTGACCAATGAGATACAAGGTTGTATACTGCCGTGAAGAAATCTCCTCTTATTTATTACTTCATTTTACTACTTATTTTAATGATAGACAGAGGAAATGAGGGAAAGCAAAAGGTCAGAGCCCTGTTCAGCTCTGGCTTACGGTGGCTGGTGCTGGGGACTAAACCTGGGACCTCAAAGTCTCTGGCAAGTAAGTCTTTTTGCAGAACCATTATGCCATTTCCCCAGCCCAGAAATATCCTTTTAAGAGGAGAGGCTATAAATTGTGTGTGTGCCTGGGGCTGGGGGGGGGGGTAAGTAGCATAATGGTTATGCAAAGAGACTCCAAACCTGAGGCTCTGAAGTCCCAGGCTCAATCCCTTGCACCACCAGAAGCCAGAAGCAAGAGCAGAAGCAGGGCTCCAGTTTAAAAAAAAGAGGTGAGGAGCAGCTGTGATCTGTTGCTTTCCAGAATGTGCATGTGAAGGTGGGAGCTGAAGTAACACAGTGGACTCCTAGGATAAGAAAGGAGTCCCTTATCAGTGATGGGAGAGATCTAGAAAAACACCGAGGTGACTGACTTTCAAATTTCCGTTCTTTTTCTTTTTTTAAGATTTACTTATGCACTTACTAGTGAAAGAAGGTAAACAAACCAGAGTATCCCAGGGTTTGATCTCAGGACCTCATGCCTGTATCCCACTACCTCTCCAGCTACAAAACCCTTTTTTTTTTTTTAAGAGATATGGAGAGAAAGGCTGAAACCACAGAATGCTCAGTTCTGCTCTACAGAACGCTACACATCTAAACTGAGACCTCAGGAAGGCAAACCCTGTGCTCTATAGAGGACCTGTCTCCCAGACTTTCTATGGACCTTTTAGGATCTGGAAGACAGTGTAACGGTTATACAAAAGACTTTAATTGATGCTTAAGACTCCAAGGTCCCATGTTCAATCCCCAGCACTACCACAAGCCAGAACTAAACAGAGCTCTGGTTGGGAAGAAAAAAAAAAAGGTCTTCTATTTTAAGACACTTTTATTTTAGTATTTTTTCATACAGGTGGCCAAGTCCATGCTAGTACAGATAGAAGGATGAACATTATTATTCTTTCTTCAGTTTCAATATAGTAAGATGAGAACACGTATTAACTTCATTCCACTTCCAAATGCTCACTGAGGACTAAAAGTAAATAATTACAGAGAGAACATTTTACCAGCCCTGGAAAGAAGGGAAAAGAGCTCTCTACCTGCCAGGGTGTTCAAGAAGTCTCTGCACAGGATTAAGGAAGATCCTTATGCCAGACTGGGATCCTTATGCCAGTCCTTGCACTTCGCGCCACGTGCACTTAACCTGCTGCACTACCACCTGAACCCCAGTCTTTTCTTTTTTTTCCTTGATAGAGGGGGAGAGATGGGTTGGGGGAGGGGGGAGACAGAAAGGAGAGACACCAGCACTGTTCCACCACTCATGAAGATTCCCGCCCGCAGGGGTGGGAGAACTCAAGCTGAGTTCTCGACTTGGTGCCATGTGTGCTCTCCCTGGAGAGCCACCACCTGGCTTCAAAACCGGAGTCCCAGTGAAGTCTTCAGGGAGAACACTGGACTGAGGGTCCACTGAGAGGGAAAAGCCCCACACAGTGCTGACCGGTACAGGGAAAAGGAGACAGCTGCGGGCTGGGCAGTGGCGCACCCCGTTCAGTGCACAGAATATTAAGCACGAGGGTCCACCCAAGGATCTGGGTTCGATCCCCCAGCTCCCCACCTTCGGGGGGGGGGTCACATCAGAAGCTGTGAAGCAGGTCTGCAGGTGTCTCTGTCTCTATGTTCCCCTTCTCTCTCAATTTCTGTCATATCCCAAAAAAGAAAAAAAATGGCCTTCAGGAGCAGTGGGTTCATAGTGCAGGCACTGAGCCCCAGCGATAACCCTGGAGGTGCAAAAAAAAAAAAAAAAAAGGAAACAGCTGAGTTGACTCCTTTAATGACCTGGCGCCCGTGTCAGGAGAGAACAGGAACTGCCCCAACTCCTCTTACTGCACCCAGCATGGAGAAGCCTCCAGCCAGTGGCTCCTGGCAGCCCCACTGTGCTACCACAACCCCAACATCTTTCCTGATCCCAGAGGATGCAGAGGCCTTTAGGTGGGTGAGTTTAACACTACAGCAAATCTGGGACTGGGGGATGGTTGACCTAGTACAGAACCAGATTCCAGCCCCTGGCCACCATGTGGGCGCATTGTACAAGGAGGAAGTTTCACCAGGGGCGGTTCTCATCCTCCATCCTCTATCTAGAAAAAGAAAAGAGTCCACTGGGAACAGTGGAATTGTGCAGGCAAGAAGGCCCTGGAAGATCTTGTTGGGAAAAAAATAAAACAAAAGGACTGGCAGATATGCAGGTCTGCCTTCTGTCTTTCCTTTAAAACCCAAAGCCACAGTCAGATGCTCTGCCCCTGAGCCATGCCCCCCTCACCTTCAGTCCCAAAGCGCCACACTTCCGGGGGATCACACACCTCAGTTCCCTCCACCAGACAACTGCAGACACCTCTGGGCGGAGACAGGTGATTCCCACCCCAGACACGCCAACTTGAAACAAGTTTTTTTTTAAAGGAATAGGTGGTGGGTGTGGTGTGGAATTAAACCCCTGTAATCTTATGAGCTTATAAAACTATTATTTAATTGCTGATAAAAAAATAAATGGAGTAGTGAAAAGAACATAAACACAAGTCTGCCTTGAGAAATGTCCTCTAGACATTGCTAGAGGACACAGAACCACTACCACAAACTTGGGCAGGAGAATCACTGCTCTTGTCTAAAATGCCTTGGAGACAGGAAAGACTAGGTAGGGCAGAAGCAAAGCCAAGAAGTGAGTTTCTGCACTTCTCCAGAAGCAAAATGCAAACTCCTCCAGTATGTCTGAAGCTTGCTGGGGACAGTGAGTGATTCTTGTGAATGCTACTACGACTAGGGAAGTTATCTGATACTAAGCCGGGCACCAGAAAGTTCTGAATGAGTGGATACGCCCTGGTGGGGTATGCAATGGACTTGCAGAGGAGTCTTACTGGGCTGAAATGGGGAGGCTGTTCATAGCTTATTGAGAGAAGCTATACCTGTCATACAATCTGCCTGTTTAACCTGATCAGGTCAGAGATCCTGAGGACACCCGAGGCTGTGTAGATATCACTAGATTCGAATTTTACACATTCTCATCAGCCCCGAAAAGAAACCAGTTCCACACCCATTAGCAATCACTCCACATTCTCTCCCCATTTCCTGGCAGACACCAATCTATTTTCTGTCTCTACAGATTTGCCTATTCTGGACATTTCATATAAATGGAACTATACCATATGTGATATTCTGGGACTGGTTTCTTTCGCTCAGCATCATCTCACATCCATCCACGTTCAAGCATGGATCAGCATTTCATTCCTTTTTGATGTCCTGATTACTTTCTGCCACTTAAAGACACTACATTTTGTTTTTCTATTTGAGAGCTGGAGGGACATTTCGGTTGTTTCCACGTTTTGGCTGTTGTGAAAAGTGCTACCAAGAACACTTCCATCCAGAATGTTGTGTAGACGGACATGCTTCAGTTCTCTTGGGTCTGTGCCTTGGTGTGGGGCTGTAGGGCCACATGATAATTCTATGTCTAACTTTTCTTTTTAGGAAATGCCAAATGGCAGAATGATAATTTTTAAAAAATGTGATTGTGAGTCCTTTTCAGCAACTAGAAACTCTCTCAGATTAAGATACAAACTGCATCCACACACTTAACACAGATTGCTAGGCACTTGTTTCTGACCTGCTATAAACCTCGAACCCTGCCAGTCAACCTCTGTTAGCAAAATTGTTTTCAGGACAGAAAGACTTTAAAGGAGAGGTTAATGCTCAAAATGACAAAATCCTATTGTAACAAAACAAGCCATAAGGTCCTCAGGATTTCATTGTAATGAGCTGAACGAAATGTGCCAAACACAAAGTCTATTCCTCAGCTGTCTCCGTGGAAAAAGATCAATCTAGGCTTTCAGAATAAAGACCTACATTTTTTAAACAATGATTTTAAAAGGAAGATTTTAAATTGTTCACTGAAAAGTGCATCCTTACCTCCTGCTCCTCAAAAATGGGCTGATATTTCTCAAGTGATAGTTTCTTAAGGATTCCAGTCAGTTCATCTACAAGAGGGAAAGATGTAAAAAAAAAGAAAGAAAGAAAGAAAGAAAGAAATAAAAAAGGAAATTACATACACCATTCAGAATTTGGCAAAATGTCATGCCTGAGGCTCCAAGGTCCCAGCTTCAATCCCCTGTACCACCGTAAGCAAGAGTTGAGCAGTGCTCTGGGAAAAATAAATAAATTGGTAAAATGTACCCAGAAAGTGGTCCTGAGCTACTCTTAAGGCAAAGGTAACAGGATTTTAGATAAGTTCTGTGAGAAGGCCCCCAGAGAATGCAGATCCAGGCTGAGCTACTCCGGCTGAAGCAGGAGGCAAGTCTCAAGCCACCTGCCAGCCATGCTTTTCCTTGGGGTAGGTCCCCGGCATGTCCCCAAGACTCAGACTGGCTGCAAAGACAAGCTGGAGAGGTTCAGAACCAGGCTCACTCCCAGACAGCTACAACTCCCAAGTTCTCAGAGTTCTAGTTGCTGGGAATGTAACTCTTGCCATCTGCCCAAGAACAGTTTCAAATGATGGTTTCTGACTGCTGGTCACAGCATCTGCAGTTAATATTAATGCCAGCAAGTCCTCAGCTCATCAGAGAAAACTTATGTGAACGGGTGGGTAGGCTGCAGACCAGAGTCAGATGCTGGTTCGGTAGGCAAAGGCTGTGGACGGCTCAAAGGAGTGGCGTGTTTGAATGGGACAGTCGGAGGAGTAAAGGTCAAAAGAAAGCAGTTTGGGGGTATCTAGATAACAAGGGAGGGAGGGTAAAGAAAGGGGAAGATTTAAGCGCAGGTGGCACAAAGCGCAAGGACGGGCATAAGGATCCCACTTCGAGTCCCCAGCTTCCCACCTGCAGGGGAGTCGCTTCATAGGCAATGAAGCAGGTCTGCAGGTGTCTGTCTTTCTCTCCTCCCTCTCTGTCTTCCCCTCCTCTCTGCATTTCTCTCTGTCCTATCCAACAATGATGACATTGATAACAACAACAACTACAACAACAATAAAACAACAAGGGTAACAAAAGGGAATAAATAAATATTAAAAAGAAAGAAAGAGAGAAAGAAAGAAAGAGAGGAAGGAAGGAAGGAAGGAAGGAAGGAAGGAAGGAAGAAAGGAGAGGATGTCAGAGTTGAGGATAGGACTAGAAAGCTGGATTAGGGCAGAGAGGGGCTCCCATATATCAGGAAAGTATACAAATACCATTAACTGTAAATCCCACTGAGCTGACCTAGGGCCCATTTATAGTCTTCCCAGACAATACTTCTAGTCCACCTGAATGTTAATTATCAGGCTCAGGCAAAAATTACTAAAGTCATAGACCCCTTGGAACATACCTAAAATAGACTTCCTAGCTTCTTGTCACATGAAGACCCCTAATTTCATCTGCTCTATTCCTACCTCTGGGTTTTAGCTATCAACTTATAGATGCTACTCTGATTCCATCCTAACCTTCCTGGACAGAAGACCAATGTGTCCTGGAACTCATCTCTCCAGAGCCCTGCCCCAATGGAGAAAGACAGAAACAGGATGGGGCTATAGGTTGACCTGCCAATATCCATGTTCAGTGGAGAAGCATTTACAGAAGTCAGATCTTCCACCTACAGCACTCCATAAAGAATTTTGGTCCATACTCCCAGAGGGATAAAGAATAGGGAATCAGGGCACGGGGAGTGGTGCACAGGGCTAAACACACATAGTACAAAGCTCAAGGACCCATGCAAGGACCCCGGGTCAAGCTCCTGGCTCCCTACCTGTAGGAGGGTAATGGTAATGTAATGGTGAAGCAGGTCTGCAGGTGTCTATCTTTCTCTCTTCTTGTTATTTCTCCCTCCTCTCTCTCAATTTCTGGGTCCTATACCAAAAAAAAAAATTAGGAAACTTCCAATGGAGGGGATGGGACATTGAAATTTGGTGGTGGGAACTATAGAATTATATCCCTGTTATTTTATAATCTTGTTGATCATTATATCACAAATAAATTTTTTAAAAAAAGGAGATAGGGAGTTGGGCTGTAGCACAGTGGGTTAAGCGCAGGTGGCGCAAAGCACAAGGACAGGCAGAAGGATCCCGGTTCAAGCCTCCGACTCCCCACCTGCAGGGGAGTCACTTCACAGGCGGTGAAGCAAGTCTGCAAGTGTCTGTCTTTCTCTCCTCCTCTCTGTCTTCCCCTCCTCTCTCCATTTCTCTCTATCCTATCCAACAATGACAATAATGACTACAACAAGGGCAACAAAAAGGAATAAATAAATATTTTTAAAAAATTTTTTTAAAAAGAAAGGAGATAAAACTAGCATCTGGGAGTCTGAAGAAACAGTCACTCAATAAAAGTTGACCAGATCACACAGTCAGCATTCAGGAGCACCAGAATGGACAGTGAGCTGGTGAGGGAACAGGGAGCAGGGTGAGGGAAATGCTGCTTTCCAGAGACTGGTGAGGGAAAGCCTCTTTTCTAAGGTGACATTTGAACAAATAAATGGAGTGAACCCTGCAGATTTCAAGGGAAGGAGCCCAGGCAGCACTCAGGCTGAGGGACGAGAGTGTGAAGGCTCTAGGACAGACAGGAAGCACAACGCACAGGACAGTGACCTTGCAGTGAAGGAGCTTAGAGTTTTCCCTTTTGTTTTTTCACCACCTGACAGTGCTCAGCGCAGACTGAGGAAAGGCCATCAGAATGAAGGAGCTCCTTGGGGCTGGGAAGAGTCAGTGATGATGCTGAGAGCCGGTCAGGCACCCGGTACACAAACATCCCGTCTGCTATCTACCTCAACCCTGTGAGACAGAGCCTCCGTCTGTCCCCACCTACGGAAAAGGAAGGCAGGCCCTGAGAGGCCAGACAGCTTGGGTATCTTGGTTGAGGATCGTGGGGTGGATGTGGTGAGGCTGAGAAGGTCAAGTGCTCACAGATCTCACCACTCCCACAGGAGTCGAGAGAGGGGGGAAAAGCAAGTGGAAAGATGCACAGGGCAAATGCCTGCACACGGTACTCAGCTGGAGTCGGGAATTCTCCAAAGAACATGTTTGAAAGAGCAGCGGTTTGGGCCTGGATTGCAGCCCTGTCCTGGGTCAATCCAAGACCCACAGGCCAAGACCCAGGGCCGGAAGAAAGGGAAACCATCTTTCATTCTCTCTCTCTGTCTCTCTGTCTCTCTGTCTCTCTCTCTTTATTGCCACTGGGGTTATTGCTAGGGTAGTTCATAGTTCAGTGCTAATACTATGTATCCACGGCGTTGTTTTTTTCCCTTTACTGTGTTTGACAGAACAGAGAGAAACTGAGAGGGGAAAGAGAGATAGATGGGGGAGAGAAAGACTGCTGCAGACCTTCTTTACCACTCATGAAGTGTCCTTCTTGCAGGTAGGGAGCAGGGGACTCAAAGCGGGGTCCTTCCAGATTTCTTTTAAAAATGCAGGCTTGACCTAAGTGTTTTTGCAGACACCTGTCACGGGGAGACAAGAAACTGCACTCACGGGCCAACAACTTTACTGTAAACTAAGCCTCCAATAAAACAATAAAAGAAAAAAATTTAAAGCACTAAGAAACGCACACGTGTGTATGCACATACAGAGCTAATGAGAGAGGAGGGAGAAGGAATGTGAACACACTCAGCTCTGGCAGAAGGTGCTGCCAGGGAAGGGCTGAATCTGCAGCCTCCGGCCGGCAAGCTGGTGCTCTTCACGGGGTGAGCTATCTTCCTGTCTAGAACCGGTGTTCTGAGCCGGAGCAATTAACCTCAGAAGCAATTGCTGTTGGGTCTGTCTCTTCCTTCATCATCCCAACTGATTGTGTGAATCTTTAAGAGCTAGATGAGAAAGAGCAGGCATGGCTGGTGCGTACAGATAGCTGTTGTCTTAATGCTTTTTTTTTTCTGGAAACAAAAGGAGTGCACATCCTTAACTGAAGCTTTAGGGGTTCTGATTCCTGAAGGGGTGCAAGGTGGAAGAACTCATAGGGGGAGGCTTACACCTCCACAGAGAAAACATGGTTAGGGAGGAATGGGCTCTCTGATAAATCGCTGGAGCTTTAAAATGATCGCACTAGATAGCCAACAATCAGAGCAGCACCCAAATAAAGAGCATGCCAAGAGCAGTGTGCATTCATCACCCGCTGTGCAGCCCGCGGCGACTTCACACTTTCTGGGCACACAAAAGCCGCAGGCAGAGGCCGGTGAGAACATCTGTGATCACCAGCCACACCGTGAAATCTCCCTCTGTCTGACTTACACACCTTGATGTGCACCTGCCTGCGTTCCTTCCCTCTGCTCCACTTCTCTCCTTCCCCTCTTGGCCTACCCAGAGGACACTACCACTATCCTCTCATCATATATATACTTTTTTATTTTAAAAAATTATTATTTATTGGATGGAAATCGAGAAGGATGGTGTATTGCACCAAAGTAAAAATCTCTGGGGTGGGTGGAGGGGGAGAGTTCAGGTCCTGGAAAAGGATGACAGAGGACCTAGTGGGGGTTGTATTGTTAGGTGGAAAACTGAGAAATGTCATGCATGTACAAACTACTGTACTCACTGTCGAATGTAAAACATTAATCCTCCAATAAAGAAATTAAAAAAAAAAAAAAGAAATCGAGAGGGAAGGGGGAGATAGAGAGGGAGAGAGACAGAGAGACATCTGCAACCCTGCTTCACCACTCACAGAGCTTTCCACCCTGTAGGTGGGGACCGGGAGCTTGAACCTGGGTCCTTGCGCACTGTAACATGTGCGCTCAACCAGGTGTGCCACTACCCGGCCCCCGTCTTTTACATTTGCGTATCTTTATCTGGGGCTCCACTGCAGGCCTCCGAGCCTGTCATCCACACCACCTTCCTGTCCTCATCCTACATGCAGGCTCCAAGGCCCTCCTGACAGCAGCAGACATCTGCTGCTCGGGCTTGCCCAGTGTTTACCCGCTCTTGCCTCCTTTGGAAATACCCCCTCAACACTCCTCTGCCGTTCTCAGTCTACACTGCTTTGTGGTGTGGATCCCGGGCCCTGATCCTGGCTCCAAAGGCAGGCGTGGTCCACCTTCTGTAGATACTAACAGTCGAGGGTGGCAGATGACCCAAGTCTCTATAAATATAACCATGGCAATTAATGGCCTTTACTCCCAAGATTTTTCCAGATCTGTTAAAAAAAAAAAAAAAAAAAGCAGCCCTTCTTTCTGCTAGCATTGCTACTCAGCAGGGAGGAGGAAGTCTGGAGCTGCTGGGGGACATCCCTGTCACCAGCTGGAGAGCGCCTACCTCTGACGGCCAGAGACAGGCTCCAAAGGCACCAGGAGCCAGAAGCACACCCTGAACATTTCTAGTCTGTGAACTGACAAGCTATCTGTTTTTTGTTATTATTGTGGTTTGGTTTGGTTTTTTGCCTCTGAGGTTATCGCTGGGGCTCTTTGCCTGCACTACAAATCCGCTGCTCCTGGAGGCCATTTTTTCCACTTCATTGGACAGGACAGAGAAAAACTGAGAGAGGAGGTAGGGATAGAGAGGGAGTGAGAAAGACAGACACCTGCACACCAGCTTCTTTGATTATGAAGTGACTCCTCCCCCCCCCCCCGCCGTAGGTGGGGAGCCGGGGAGCTCAAACCTGGATTCTCACTTGGGTCCATTGCGCTTAGCACTATGTGTGCTTAACTGGGTGCACCACTGTCTGCCGTCCACCCCTGGTCCCCACTTTTCGTTTTCGTTTAACTCAATTTGAATTAAGGGTCCATCTGCTGCAAGTGACATTATTCTGAGCTGTACAAAGTTCAGGGAAAGGCACGGAACAGGTGCTGGAGAAGCTTTCGAGGAGTGGACGGACGGGTGAGTACACAAACCAAACCCACATGCATTCGACCGCTCCTTGGTGGAGAGTCCCCGTGGCTAGTTAGCACAGTCAGACAAGGCAGAATCGAGGCAGGGGAGACAGGGGTGTATCTGTCTGGCTGAAAATGGAAACACCCGTCCGTCCCTGTGAGCAGCTCTTGGCCACAAAGGGCAACAGGCAGGGCGATCAAGACGAGGACGGAAGAGTGAGATTTCAGGACCTGGCACAGGGGACTCACCCTCGTCTGTGATGGTGCCGCTGCTGGAGCCCCCGCTGCCCTTGGACTGTCGGTGGGATGAAGACGAGGACACGGATGACTCGGCTGCGAGTCCTTTAGGTGAAGGGGAAGGTGTGAGGGTGGGAGAGGTGCTCTTGGAGGTAGTGGAAGCCCCGGATGAAGGTCTTTTGCTTTCCGGCTTCTGCTGAAAAGATCAGAGAAATGTATATATAGGTCATCAGCCAGAGGAGAGACATGAGCCAGCCCGAGACCCACGGCAGGGAGCACAGGTGATGTCGGACTCGACAGGATGCCTAAGGAGGACTATGACACCTGTTCTAAACGGCCACAGAGATGCTGTAAGGAAGGCTTCGCCCGGAGCAGAAAGCCAGGGGTCTGGATGGGAAACATGGCACACGGGGAGCCAGGGGACCTGGGAGCTAGTCCCCCTGCAGCAGGAGCAGTGGCACTGGGCATCCCTCACCTCTCACCCCCAGCTCTAAAGGGCACGTGCAGCTTCCGGACACACTAGGCGGCCTGCCCTGGTGTTCCTCCATCTAAGCCAGTAATGTTCAGTTATTTATTTTTTTTAAACTGGTGAACTCATTATCTTGACACTTTGTGTGTGGCGTTTAGCTTTTATTTTACAAGTCTAGGGCTGGGGAAGTAGCTCAGAGGTAGAATGTATGCTTTACGTGAGCAAAGTCCTGGCTGTCATTCTCAGCACCACATGAGAGATTAACAAAGATGAAACAGATGGAATTCTCTCATAAAAGTAAATAAAAGAGCGCTGGGCCGTAGCACAGTGGGTTAAGCGCACATGGTGCAAAGCGCAAGGACCGGTAAAAGGATCTCGGTTCAAGCCCCCGACCCCAGGCTCTCCACCTGCAGGGGGGGTCACTTCACAGGAGATGAAGCAGGTCTTCAGGTGTCTAGCTTTCTCTCCCCCTCTCTGGCTTCCCTCTTCTCTCAACTTCTCTCTGTCCTATCTAACAACGACAGCAAGGGCAACAAAAATAGGAAAAATGGCCTCCAGGAGCAGTGGATTCATAATGCAGGCACTGAGCCCCAGCAATAAGTAAGCATGGAGGCAAAAAAAATAAAAAATAAAAAAACAGTAAATAAAAGAATAAAACTAGGGCAAGGAGGTGGCCCAGCAGTAGAGCACACACCTCAGCCACAAGACCCTGGATTTAATCCTTGATGCCACGTAAAAATAAGTTAAAAAAATGAAAGCTGGGGCTGAGTGGTGGCGCACCTGGCTGAGCGCACATGTTACAATGCGCAAGGACCCAGGTTCGAGACCCTGGTCTCCACCTGCAGGGGGAAAGCTTCACTAGTGCTGAAGCAGTGTTGCAGGTGTCTGTCTGTCCCACACCCTCTCTATTACCCCTTTCCCTGTCGATTTCTGGCTGTCTCTATCCAATAAATAAATAAAGATAATAAAATTTTTTTAAAAAATTAAAACTTCTGGAAGTGTCTTTGGATACTCAAGTACATCAGCAAGGAAAACAAAAGTAAACCAATAGGACCACATCAAACAAAAGCGATGGAAGAGAATCATTACCAGAAGAGAACAACAAAGTCTTTACATGGGGAGAGAGAGAGACACCTGCAGCCCTGCCTCACCACCTGCAAAGCTTCCCCCCTGTGAATGGAGACCAGGGGCTTGAACTCAGGTCCCTGTATATTATAACATGTACTGCAACCAGGTGCACCACCATTCGGCCCCTGGGCTAGTATATTTTTTTTAATTATATAAAGAGCTCACAAAACTCAGCAACAAAAAAATGAACTCTACTTAGAAATGGGAAGCAAATCTGAACAGATTTTAGCCAAAGAAATCCAAATGGTAAATGTATATGCAGAAAAAAGAAAAAAAAAAAGGCTCAGAGTCACAGATTATCAAAGCAGACTGAATAAACAGAAGTCACCAATTACCAATTAAAAGATCAAAAGGGAACTACTCCTAATGACTTGATATTAAAATGACAAAGAAATGCAATGGGGCAGGGGTAGATAGCAGAATGGTTATGTATAGAGACGCTATTGTCTGAGGCTCCAAAGTCCCAGGTTCAGTTCCTCCCACTATTACTACCATAAGCCAGAGTTCAGCAGTGCTCTAGTAAAATTAAAAAAATATATATATATATGATCTACTCTAGGTGAATTTAAAAGCTTAAATGAAAAAGAATAATTTCCTGGAAAATACAAACTATAAACTAACTCAATGTGAAAATTAAAAAAAGGGGGTTGGGCGCAAAGCTTAAGGACCAGCGTAAGGATCCCGGTTCAAGCCCCCAGCTCCCCACCTGCAGGGGAGTCGCTTCACAGGTAGTGAAGCAAGTCTGCAGGTGTCTGTCTTTCTCTCCCCTCTCTGTCTTTCCCTCCTCTTTCGATTTCTCTCTGTCCTATCCAACAATGACAACATCAATAACAACAACAATAATAACCATAACAAGGCTACAACAACAAGGGCAACAAAAGGGGGGGAAATGGCCTCTAGGAGCAGTGGATTCGTGGTGCAGGCACTGAGCCCAGCAATAACCCTGGAGGCCAAAAAAAAAAGAGAGAGAGAAAGAGAAAGCAAAAGAAGAAAAAACACAGATCCCTCTGAGTAATCATATATCTATTAAACAATTTATTTTGCAATTGGAACTTCAAAGAGGGAAAAATGTCAGATCCAGGTGGTTTCAGTGGCAGTTGTTATCAAACCTTAGAGGGAAAAGTAACACAAAACTCTACACAGCTCCTTCCAAAAAGAACAGAAGAGTCATCCCTTCCCAATTCATTTCCTCATACAACACGACTAGTTCTTCACCCAGCATTTCAGAGCTGTTACTCCACTGTCTCTGACTGGCATGGCACCTTACACAAAGCATGCTGTGATTCTTCTGATTTGCTCCTCTGTATGCAATCTCTTCTCTGGCTGCTTTCCACAGTTATTATTATTTTTTAATGCAATACTATTCTTTTAGTACTGTTATCCTTGGTATTGGGGGGGGTGGGGAAGGGAGAGGCACACAAACTTCGTCTTTAAAAACAATTATTCAGGGGAGTCGGGTGCTAGCGCAGTGGGTTAAGTGCATGTGGTGCAAAGCTCAAGAACCCACGTAAGGATCCTGGTTCGAGCCCCTGGCCCCCCACCTGCAGGGGAGTCGCTTCACAGGCGGTGAAGCAGGTCTGCAGGTGTCTGTCTTTCTCTCCCCCTCTCTGTCTTCCCCTCCTCTCTCCACTTCTCTCTGTCCTATCCAACAATGATAACAACAATAATAATTATAACAACAAGGACAACAAAAAGGAAAATAAATTTAAAAAAAACACAATTATTCTGGGGACTGGGTAATAGTCCACTTGGTAGGGCACACATATTACTATGTGCAAGGACCTAGATTCAAGCCCCCGGTCTCCACCTATAGGGAAACACTTCACCAGAGGTGAAGCAGGTCTGCAGGTGTCTCTCTGTCTCTCACTCTCCCTACAACCCTGTCTCCTCTCAATTTCCATCAAAGAAAAAAGAAAAAAAAAAAGGCCACTGGGAGTGGCAGATTCATTATGAAGGCAACAGACTCCAGGGGTGACCCGCTGGCAATAAAACAAACAAGCCAACAAACAAGCATTCTTTCTATGTCGTCATTTCCTCTCTCTTTTCTTCTGAGAACGGTTGTATTACCCTCCAACTTGAGTGTTTTATTATTATTTAACTTTTTCTTTATATTTAAGTTCATATCATGTTATCTTTAAGATATTTGTTTATTTATGGGGTGGGATGAGGGAGAGATACTCACAGATGAAACTGGGGCTTTAGGCATGCAAGGCCATAGTCCCACCTCTGAGGCACTCCCTTTCCTGGTAGTTTTGGACCTTTGTAAGGGGCCATTTATACTGCCCAGTCTTTAAGTTCACTGAGTCTTTCCTTGGCTGTGTCAGATCTACTGAGGAGTAGACGTCCACATCCAAGGCATTCCTCATCTCTTGCATTTTATTCTTTCTCTTTTTATGAAAATATTTGGGGAGCCGGGTGGGAACACAGTGGGTTAAGGGCACATAGTACGAAGCACAAGGACCCACACAAGGATCCTAGTTGCAGCCCTGGCTCCCCACCTGCAGGGGGTCACTTCACAAGTGGTGACACAGGTCTGCAGGTGTCTGTCTTCCCCTCCTCTCTCAATGTCTCTCCATCTTATCAAATAACAACAATAAAAAAAAAATTTAAAAAATGACTGCCAGGAGCAGTGGATTCATAGTGCAGGCATGGAGCCCCAGGAAAAAAATAATAATAAAAAAATTACTGCATAGAGACAGAACAAAATCAAGGAGAGACAGAGATGCCTGTAGTATTGCTTCACCGCTTTTGAAGCTTCCCCCTGCAGGTGTGGGGGTGGGGCTTTCAACCTGGGTCCTTGCACACGGAGATAATGTGCTTCTAACCAGGTGTGTCACTAACTGGCCTGGCCCCGTTTTCTCTCTCTCTCTCTCTCTCTCTCTTTCTTTCTTTTTCTGCCTCTAGAGCTATTGCTGGGGCTTAGTGTTAGAACTAGGAACTACGATCGCTGCTTTTGGGGGCCATCTTTCTATTCCAATTCACTGGATAGGACAGAGAGACATTGAGGGGGGAGGGGAAGGCAGAGAGGGAGAAAGGGAGAGAGAAAGACAGACACCTGCAGGTCTGCTTTGCCACTTGTGAAGCATCTCCCCTGCGGATGGAGAGCTGGGGGCTTGAACCTGGATCCTCGCACAGATCCCTGTGCTTAGTACTATGTGCACTTAACCCGGTGTGCCACCACCGGACACCCCCGGTATTTTTTATTTCTAGCATTTCTATTTGAGTCTTTATTTCCATCACTCTGCTGAAACAATTACTCATGATTTTGCACACTGAATGCTTCCATTAGAGCTTTTAACGTAGTAATTGTAACTTGTGCAAAAACACTCTGAGATAATCACAACACTTGTGTCATACAAAGTCAGATTCTGATCACTGATTTGTTTCATGGGGTCACGGTGCTTCTTGCTTCCCATCCCTCCCCCCCCCTTTTTGGTGTCATTTCCAAGTCACCATTCCAAGCTGACTTTTTTCAGATAGCAAGAGAGAGAGAAAGAGAGACAGAGGCAAAGACACCACTGCACTATGCTTCCTTGAGTGTGGTGAGGACTGGGCTTGGGCCAGAGTCCGGCACATGGCCAAGCAACTACACTAGCTTGGTGAGTGTTGGTATGCATGAGACCCCTTCTGTTTCATTTGGTTTAAATCCCCCCTGCTTAACACTATTCTATTTACATAACCACTGTTAACAAGCACCACCCTCCCTCCAGGGCATTGGTGGTTCAGTGATAGGATTCTAGCCTGCTCCCCCCCATCTCCTTGTCATACCCTGATCCTCTCCTTGTCACACTCTGATTTTCACCAGTCACTTTTCTCTCCACCCTCTCTATGTCACATCCTGTTTCCACCCTACTTGGCAAGTATATATAAAGACAGCATTGTGAGTTTTACAGTACTTTAGTTTAGCTTAGCTCAGCTGAGATTGTGCTGTGTCCTACATGAATAAAGAGATACTGCCTACAGCTCAACCATGAGTCCCTGGTTGTCTGTTACCCGCCCGTGAAGCCAGCCCAGCGAAAACAACAGGCGAGGTATCTTGCTGGCCCTTTCTTGCCTTTTTTTATGCCTTACAATTTTTGCTTGAGCTCTTCAAGATAGTAGACACCAAGATAAATAGCTTGTATACCTACCATAATGGCAGTGCCTTTCTTTCTGCTAGCTCCTACTCAAGTATTCTAGAGAAGAGAAAAATAAAATTCTCTTTGCCTTTCAAAGATTTTGTCAAGGGACCAGGTGGCAGTGCACCTGGTCGAGTGCCTGTGTTGCAGTGTACAAGGACCTGGGTTCAACACTCCAGTCCCCACCTACAGGGGGAAAGCTTCACAAGCAGTGAAGCAAGTCTGCAAGTGTCTCTCTATTTCCCCCTTCCCTCTTGATTTCTGGCTGTCTCTATCCAATAAAGGCCAAAAGTAAAAATGAGGGTGCCGGGCAGTAGCGCAGCAGGTTAAGCACACATGGCACGAACCGCAAGGACATGTGTCAGGATCCTAGTTCGAGCCCCAGGCTCTCCACCTGCAGAGGAGTCACTTCACGAGTGGTAAAAGAGGTCTGTAGGTGTCTTTCTCTCCCCCTCTCTCAATTTCTCTCTGTCCTATCCAACAACAACAGCTATAATAACAATAACAACAATAAAGGCAACAACAAGGGCAACAAAATGAGAAAAATGGCCTCCAGAAGCAGTGGATTTGTGGTGCAGGCACTGAGCCCCAGCAATAACCCTGGAGGCAAAAAAAAAAAAGTAAAAAGAAATACTTTGTCAACAAGCTGCCTATATTATTAATAAACTTCTCTCTCTGCTTCTACAAGATACTCTGTAATAAAACTTCTGATTAAGCAAGATTATTAGTATAGCTATATAAAACATCTCAGGGCCAGGAGGTTGCCTGTTTAGTTAACCACACACATTACAGTGTGCAGACCCAAGTTCAAGCCCCTGGTCCCCACCTGCAGAGGGAAAGTTTCACAAGTGGTAAAGCAGGGCTGCAGGTGTCTGTCTGTCTCTTTCCCTCTCTACCTCTTCCTCCCCTGTCAATTTCTGCCTTTATCCAGTAATAAGTAATACATTAAAAAGTAAATAAAATTTAAAAAAGAAAAAAAAAAGATCTATCCTACTCCAAAACAGAAATGTATTTTTAAAAGACTTTTTTATTTATTACATTTTATTGCCCTTGTTCTTTTATTGTTGTAGTTATTATTGTTGTTATTATTGCTGTCATTGTTGTTGATAGGACAGAGAGAAATGGAGACAAGAGGGGAGACAGAGGGGGGGAGACAAAGACAGACACCTGTAGATCTGCTTCACTGCCTGTGAAGCGATCCCCGTGCAGGTAGGAAGCCTGGGGCTCAAACTGGGATCCTTATGCCAGTCCTTGCGCTTTGTATCAAGTGTGCTTAACCCGCTGTTCTACCGTCCAACTCCCAGAAACATATTTTAAACCATGCGGGCAGTACTAAGGGAAGGGGCAAGTACCCAGTGAGTTAACTAGTCCCTATGTCTCAGTAAGGCAGATTGCTGGTATAGGAGATGCCACCTTCAGTCCTCCCTGGATCAACATCCTTGACTATGTACCTATGTTCCGCAGTAAATAAGTTTCCTGAAAACAACTTGATTAATTTTCAGCTCAGGACTTCAGCCGTTGCCATGAGAACATGCCCAAGCCTGCTGTGGACACACAGCCCAGTTACCATGCTCGTTCTACCTGACACCCAGACACGTTAAGTAAGCCCCCAGACCCAAGTAACCACCTGAAGTCCAGGCTACACTGCAGCCTCACTCAATCATAAGCTAAGGAAACGCTTTTAGCTTTAAACAACTGAGATTGAGAGTCAGAATAGAAAGCTGATATGCCTAGTGGCCCTTTGGGCTTCCAGGATTCTGGGAAACATCCTTGAACTCTGACTACCCCTACTGCGTGCCTCTAAAAACTTACTTCATGCTGAACTGCATTGCAATCTCGCTAGAGACCTTGCCTTTGCCAGTGTACCAAGTGGTGCAACTGGTTGAGTGCACATGTCACAGGGCACAAGGACCTGGGTTCAAGTCCCCAGTCCCCACCTGCATGGGGAAAACTTTACAAGTGGTAAAGCAGGTCTGTAGGTGTCTCTCTGTCTCTCTCCCTCTCTATCTTCCCCTTCCCTGTTGATTTCTGACTGTCTCTACTCAATAAAAAAGACAAAAAAGAACAAAGAAAGACTTTGTCAGCAAGCTGTGCTGGGGCTCACGTGGAGTGACTCCAACCAGGGGGTAAGCCTCCGACCCTCCTTCACCAGCTCTAGTGGCTGCACGAATTCAGAAAGAGGCATTGGGGAATATTCTGGTACGAACATTCGTTTATTTGGAGAAGAGTACAGGTCTTTATACTGAGTTAAACAAAGAACATTTTTCACATATGTCAGAAATTACAGGTTTCTTAAAGGTCAGCTTGTCCCTATGGTAGGGGGCTGGTATGACAAGAGTTGATGAGATACATAAAGGTCAAGACACTTAGTTTCCATGATGCAGGTGAGTTAATTATCCAAAGGTATTTGAGAGAAGCATAGGGGTTAAACCAGTAAGGTGAGGTAGAGTAGAAGAAAAACAAAGCTGGATGTAAATCACAGATATCCAAGGGCACAAGGAAATAGAATATGGGGGTCTCACTGCCTGATATTGGTGGGGGGGTATATGATAGAGTGTGTTCTCCTTTATGATCAAAAGGTGAAGTGGATGTGTGAACTTTGAGTGAACCCTAAAGCAGGCAGCCATTTGGCCTGCTAGCAGGGGGAACTAAGTGTGAGAGGCCTGTAGGCTTTCTGTGAGCTTGAGAGACTAACAAGGAGAAACTGAGTCTGGGAGACTTTTCCCTCTTGGCTCATCTCTATGAGGAGAGAGGCTAACAAGTGGGGTGTCTTTCCAGACCTCCATCCAGGGATGGGAGAGCTCCCCTAAGCTCTACCAAGCTTTCACATAGTCCCACAAAGCTGTACTCGCTTTAAACAAAGGCACACACTCCAGAGTCAGGAAGCCCACAACTCTGACTTCTACTTCTTCCTAAGGGCACATTTGAAAAGTCCTAGGAAAATCCACCACAACGTCCTTTGATTAAAGGTAGGGTGCTGGTTGCCAATACTCTGGGGGCAGAAGCAGGTTCTCTAGGCTGTGACCTGAGTCTGCATTTTATAACAACCCCCCACAAGACAGCACACTGCTGTGTTAACAGTAATGGTGATCACTAACCTGGACCAATCACTCCGCTGATTATTTCCTGTATGCGTCTACAGACACAATTTCCTTTCATTTAGAATCTGCTACTATAAAGATTACACCATATTCCCCTAAGAGGATCCATGCAAGGTCACAGTTAATATCACTTATAACTTAGAGGCCTCCCTATGTCCAAGGCTGATTAAAGAAAACTGCTATCATATAGCAAAGGCAACTAAACCATCAAAAAAACTGAAATAGAATTTCAGATAGTCAGAAAGGGAAAACTGTATCAAAGCTCAGACTAGGAGATTTACTTTATTTATCTGTTTATTTTAACCAGAGTCCTTCTCAGCTCTGGCTTATGGTGGTGTGGAGCATTGAACCTAGGACTTTGAAGCCTCAGGCATGAGAGCCTCTTTGCATAACCATTATGCTATCTAGCCCGCCTGCAGATTTACTTTGATGGGTAGCTCTATGAGAAAAGGTAGCAGCAGCAAATGCTGGAGAGGTTGTGGGGTCAAAGGAACCCTCCTGCATTGCTGGTGGGAATGTAAATTGGTCCAACATCTGTGGAGAACTCTCAGAAGGCTAGAAATGGACCTACCCTATGACCCTGCAATTCCTCTCCTGGGCATAGATCCCAAGGAACCCAACACACCCATCCAAATAGATCTGTGTACACATATGTTCGTAGAAGCACAATTTGTAATAGCCAAAACCTGGAAGCAACCCAGGTGTCCAACAACAGATGAGTGGCTGAGCAAGTTGTGGTATATCTACACAATGGAATACTACTCAACTATAAAAAATGATGACTTCACTGTTTTCAGCCCATGTTGTATGGAGCTTGAAGAAACCATGTTGTGAAATAAGTCAGAAACAGAAGGGGAAAAAAAGAGGAGCTCTGAGTTTTCAAGCAGCAAAGGCAAGAAGAGAAATACAATGACCATGTAAGTCTTACTACCTGATGAAAGAAAATGTATCAGAATGTCAGCAGAGATTTCCTTTTTAGAGCTGAAATCCGAAAGGAACCTAATTCCACAAGTGGTTTTGAACATATTGGAAGACACACAATGTATACAGAGAGAAACTTTTTCTAGAGCTGTCTTAAAAAGAACCTGATTATGTAGGTCTGATTGTAATAGAGCTTTGGAGTAACAAACAAGAGGTGTGTAGCCAACAGTGGTTGGGCAAAAAGTGCTCTCTCATACATCCATTAAAATTTCCATCTCTGGGAGTCTGGTGGTAGCGCAACAGGTTAAGCGCATGTGGCGCAAAGCGCAAGGACCGGCATAAAGATCCTGGTTCGAGTCCCCGGCTCCCCACCTGCAGGAGAAAGTTGCTTCACAGGCGGTGGAAGCAGGTCTGCAGGTGTCTGTCTTTCTCTCCCCCTCTCTGTCTTCTCCTCCTCTCTCCATTTCTCTCTGTTCTATCCAACAACGACGACATCAACAACAATAATAACTACAACAACAACAACAAAATCCAAGGGCAACAAAATTTCCATCTCTGGGGGTCCGTCCAGGCAGTAGCATAGCGGGTTAAGTGCACATGGCACAAAGCCCAAGGACCAGCATGAGGATCCCGGTTCTAGCCCCTGGCTCCCCACCTGCAGGGGAGTTGCTTCACAGGTGGTGAAGCAGGTCTGCAGGTGTCTATTTCTCTCCCACTCTCTGTCTTCCCCTCCTCTCTCCATTTCTCTCTGTCCTATCCAACAATGAACGACATCAACAACAACAATAATAACCACAACAAGGGCAACAAAAGGGGGGAAAATGGCCTCCAGGAGCAGTGGATTCATGGTGCAGGCACCGAGCCCCAGCAATAACCCTGGAGACAAAAAAAAAAAATTCCATCTCTGTCAGCACTTGTGGGCAAAGGTTCAGACATAACGCTTTCAGATAGTCTAACTGCGCTTAACCCACTCCCTTTTTTTCCATTTTTACTGGATAGGACAGACAGAAATTAAGAGAGAAAGGCGAGAGAGGGAGAGAGAAAGACAGATGCCTGCAGACCTGCTTCACCACTTGTGAAGCGACCCCTCTGCAGGTGGGGAGCAGGGTCTCAAACTCATATCCTTGAGCAGGTCCTTGCACTTAGTACTATGTGCACTCAAGTACGTGTAACCCCCATGCCTCCCTTCTCTAAGAAAGCTTCTGCCACGTGGAAGGGAGACTTCTGTGTCCACACGACCTCTGAGAGTAGTCATGAAGCCCTGGTCAACACAGGAACACGGGAGAACTATTGTCAGTGTTCTAGTGACTCACAGGGAGTCTTCTGGACACACGCTGAGCCTGTATTCCAGTCCGTGAGTAAGCTTGAGCAAGGGACAGCTGCAGGAGCACCTCAGGCCTGCTGTGCCCTGAGCAGCACATACTCAGCGACCTCCCAATCCCTGCAGGTGCTCTGGGAGTAGGGCTGGAGTCAGGCGCCTGGCTTCAGAAGGTTCTCGACACAGGAAGTGACCTCAGAGACTGCCTAGCTGAGGCCAGCCTTCTCAGAAAATCCAGAAGTTAGTCTTTAAGGCTGCTTCACCACTGGGGCACTGCTTCTGCTCCCCAGAACATGTGCTGAGTTAGGACAGAGGCAGAGGAGGAGAGAGCACTGACCTTACAGCCGGGGCTGCTGCCATCTGCAGGAGAGACCGGGAGTTCCTGCAGGCTGGACCCTGGTGCTGGTCCAACGGGACTTGACCGGTGGCTGGGCTTCTGCTCAGATAATCCAGCTGCTTTTTTCCTCTGGGCAGCGATCTGTGACAGGACACTGTCTATGCTGTTACCTGAGGAGATAGGAGCAGGAGTGTTGGCTGTAGGTTGGGTGGCCGGGTGGGCTTTGCATGCTGACCTGGCTGAGACAGGAACATGTTCTCTGGATTCTCTCCCAGTGTGGCTTGGGGTCAAGGCTGACCAGCAAGGACTCTGCCGGAGAACTAACAGTCATCACCACCTCCGATGCATCCAGGAACCTCAGCTCTCCAGAGCCCAACCCCACTAGGGAAAGACAGAAACAGGCTGAGGGTCTGGATCCACCTGCCAATGTCCAGCAGAGAAGCAACTACAGAAACCAGACCTTCCACCTTCTGCACTCCATAAAGAATTTTGGTCCTGGGGGTCAGCAATGGCACACCAGGTTAAGAACACATAGTACAAAGCATAAGGACCCACGTGAGGATCTGGGTTCGAGTCCCCAGCTCCCTACCTACAGGAGGAAAGCTTCACAAGCTGTGAAGCAGGTCTGCAGGTGTCTATCCTTCTCTCCCCTCCCCCCATCTCTTGCTCCTCTCTCAATTTCTCTCTGTTCTATAGAATAAAACAGAAGGAAAAAATAAGGCCTCCAGGAGCTATGGATTCATAGTGCCAGCACTGAGCCCCAGCAATAACCCTGGAGGAAAAAAAAAAGAATTTTGGTCCTGGTCCTTATTTCCAGGGGGATAAAGAATAGGGAAGCTTCCAGCACAATTTGTAATAGCCAAACCCTAGAAGCAACCCAGGTGTCCAACAAGAGATGAGTGGCTGAGCAAGTTATGGTCTATATACACAATGGAATACTACTCAGCTATTAAAAATGGTGACTTCACTGTTTTCAGCCCATCTTGGATGGAGCTTGGAAAAATCATCTTAAGTGAAATAAGTCAGAAACTGAAGGATGAATATGAGATGATGTCACTCTCAGGCAGAAGTTGAAAAACAAGATCAGAAAAAAAAAACATAAGTAGAACTTGAACTGGAATTGGTGTATTGCAACTGGGGTGAGGGGGAGAGTAAAAGAGAAAGAGAGGGAGGGAGGGAGAGAGAGAGAGAGAGAGAGAAGAAAGAGGGGGAAGAGGCAAAATTAAAAAAAAAAAGATAGGAGACAGGATGAGATAGGGGCAAAACATAGCATTTAGAGGCAGACAAGCCTCAATCAAATCCCAGATCTGGGACTTATAAGCACCTGTCTAACTAACCTGACCTCTCTGTATCTTAGTTTACTCATTTGGAAAATAAAGAAATGGGTAGTGATATTATCAATTGTGAAGACTTAAAAAAAAAAGAATAGGGAAGCTTCCAATGGAGGGGATGGGACATGGAATTCCAGTAGTGGGAACAGTGGAATTGTGCCTTACAATCTTGTTAATCATTATTAAATCACTAAAACAAATAGTAACTCAGACTAGTGAATACACTGGAGAAACCTTCAGCACCTTAAGGATAAAGGCACAGTATGGCAGCCCCCAGGGGACTGGCGCACCCATCCATCCCGGGACCCACCTGAGCGGTTCTGTAGCTCCCCGCCATGTCTGCTCATGCCCCCGACCCCACTGGAGCAGCCTGAGGAATGAGGAGAGTGGTTGAAGTTTCCAGAGTTGGTGGGAGAGGCTGGGCTTCTGGAGAGAGACGGGAACTTCACTGGCCTGACAGGAGCCTGCAAGAGCAAGGACAATATCCAGGTTAAGGTTTCCTGTCCTCTCCTCCCGAAGCAAGAATCACAGTGAGGAAAGACCTGCAGGTCAGCTGTCTCAGCTCAAGGGATGTCTGCATCCAGACAGCCGGAACATTCCGGACTCAGCCTGCTGGGATCCCTGAGGGCTAGGAGTTCACGTCTCTCTGACAACAACCCTAATGTAATCCTGAACTCGGGCTCAGTCCTTGTTAATGCTCCGCATGGGAAGATTGAATGGGTGGAAACTCACCTAGCCATTTTTTTAAATCATTTATTTATTTATTCCCTTTTGTTGCCCTTGTTGTTTTATTGTTGTTGTAGTTATTGTTGTCATCGTTGTTAGATAGGACAGAGAGAAATGGAGAGAGGAGGGGAAGACAGAGAGGGGGAGAGAAAGATAAGACACTTGCAGACCTGCTTCACTGCTTGTGAAGTAACTCCTCTGCAGGTGGGGAACTGGGGGCTCAAACCGGGATCCTTATGCCGGTCCTTGTGCTTTGCTCCACGTGCACTTAACCCGCTGCGCCACCACCCAACTCCCTCACCTAGCCATTTTGAGCATGTCCAGGTACCGGGCTCTGGTCTCTGCCTCAAGATCTGCTGTTACAATGGACCTGGCAGGCAGCACTAAACACCAGGGGTAATTTCAGTCTACAGACAAAAGGCCCCGGACTTCTGTCACTCGGCACATGGTGGCTGGGCCAGGTTCAGTCTGCCCCAGTCACTGCCTCTCCAACACAGAGCTGGTCTCCACTGTGGGAGGAGCCTATGCAGAACACCACAGAGGCAGACCCACACCACGAGAGAAGCCGCTGTGGCCCATGGCAGTCACGCTGCCTGCAAATAGACATCAGTGTGCGCAGAACTGCCTCTTACAGCTCAGTCTTGGTCACAGGCCTGAGCAATAGCTCAATAGAAGCCAGAACCGGACCTCTCGTCCCAAGTCCGCCCCTCCCGGTTGGGTGACACTCAGTGACTCCCTGCCCTCTTTCTGCCTTCTGGTTTCCTCAGAGGTCAAAGGTCACACTAGATGCAGTCGACTGTCTTCACTTGGGCTGGAGGAGTTCCAGGTTTTACCCCCTTTCACTCCAACATTTCCATCAGTTTACATGATTAAGTCCCTTTATAGGATTATTTTATCAGATGAAAGGCTATCACTTCAGGGTCCCGCAGGTGGCAGCTTAGCCAGTGAGGCACGCACATTACCAGGGCTTAAGGTCCCAGTCCCCGTCTACGGGGTGTGTGTGTGTGTGTGTGTGTGTGTGTGTGTGTAAGTTCACGAGCGGTGAAGCAGTGCTGCAGGGGTCTCGACCACTCTATTTCTCTCCTGTCTCTCACCCTCTATTAAAGATAAATTATAGGGGCCAGGGGGCGGTGCACTTGGCTAAGTGCACACATTACAGTGTGTAAGGACTCAGGTTCAAGCCCCTGTTCCTCACCTGCAAGGAGAAAGCTTCAGAAGTGGTGAAGTAGAGTCGCAGCTGTTTTTCCCCCCTCTACCTCCCCCTCCCCCTCCCCTCTCAATTTTTCAGTCTCTATCCAATAATAGATATTTTTTAAAAAATAAAAAAGGGGGCCAGGTGGTGGCACACCTGGTTGAGTGCACATGTTACAGTGCACAAGGACTCAGGTTTGAGCCCCTGGTCCCCACCTGCAGGAGGAAAGCTTTGCGAGTGGTGAAGCAGGGCTGCAGGTGTCTCTCTGTCTCTCACCCTATCTCCTCTCTTGTTTTCTGACTATCTCTAGCCAACAAATAAGTAAAGATAATTTTTTTAAAAAATGGCCACCAGGAGTGCTGGATTTTTTCATTAAAAAAAAAAAAGAAGAATGAAAAGGGGGGGGAATGGTCATCAGGAGTGTGGAGCTGTGTCACAACCATGTGTCACTGGTCACAAATTAACTCATTAAGAAAAAAGTTTTGTCCCCCTCTGGGGTTCGTTCTGCGGGCAACACCTCCCGGTTTCAGCAGTGAGTGTCCTGGCATAGCACTTCCGCTGGGTGACTTACTGTCTCCGTGCTCCTGCCACCCCCAGGGTGGCCCCTGCTGGCTCTTGTCTTCATGGATTCTGTCTTCCCATGGCGACATGTCCGGGAGCCATCAGAACTCCAAAGCTCAAAACTGGAAGGGGGTAAGAAAGGAGGGATGATGGCCTTCAGCTTGTCACTTGGCAGTCGGGTGAAGGGGGCTCCATTCCGAAGCTGGAAAAAAAAAAGACAGACTGTGGGGTGACACAAGACCCTGGCGGGCTACTGGCTGTGGGAGAAAGCACACTGTTCCCACCTTGCGGAGAACGAACTCCCTCTGCCCCTCTATGAAAGTGGAAGCCCACGTGACAGGCAGAGTTCTGCTCCTAGCCCCTGATTCTCTATGATGGGGCTGCCACAGCCAGGCTGGAGCAGGGACAGAGTGGAGGGAGGGAGAGCTGAGGGGAAGCCAAATGGTGTTTGGGGTGAACCAAAGTCTGCTGGGGAGGGGTACTCTCTGCTGCAGCTGGGTGGGGGCGGTCTGTCTTTGGCAGATCCCAAAGGCCCATGAAAGCTGGCAGTGAGGGAAGGGGAAAGGATTGCAGGCTAGGGAACAGACGTGGGAGAGTTTGGAGGTAAGAAAAACAGAACGGGGCTGGACAGTAGTGCAGCAGGTTAAGCACACATGGTGCAAAGCCTAAGGACCGGCATAAGGATCCCGGTTCGAGCTCCCGGCTCCCCACCTGCAGGGGGGTTGCTTTGCAAGTGGTGAAGCAGGTCTGCAGCTGTCTGTCTTTCTCTCCCCTTCTCTGTCTTCCCCTCCTCTCTCCATTTCTCTCTGTCCTATCCAACAATGACAACAGCTATGACAACAATAACAATAACAACTACAAGGGCAACAATAAGGACAACAAAATGGGAAAAATGGCCTCCAGGGACAGTGGATTTGTAGTGCAGGCACCGAGCCCCAGCAATAACCCTGGAGGCAAAAAAAAGAAAGGAAGGAAGGAAGGAAGGAAGGAAGGAAGGAAGGAAGGAAGGAAGACAGAACACAGGAGGCCAGGCGGTGGTGTGCACCTGATTAAGCACAAGGTCCTACGTCAGGGCCCTGGTCCCCACCTACAGGGGGAAGCTTCACAAGTGGTAAAGCAGGGCTGCAGGTGTGTCTCTTCTCCTCTCTATTTCCTCTCTCAATTTCTGTCTCTATCCAATAATAAAAAGAAGGAAAAAAGCAAATCAGAACACAGGAGCCAGGCGGTGATGTGCACACCTGGTTAAGCACACATATTACAATGAGCAAGGACCCAGGTTCGAGCCCCCGGTCCCCACCTTCAGGGGAAAAGCTTTATGAGTGGTGAAGCAGGACTGCAGGTGTCTGTCTCTTCCCTTCTCTATCTCCTCCACCCCTCTCAATTCCTCTCCGCCTCTATCCAATAATAAATAAAAAGAAAGAAAGAAAAAGAAGTAGAACACGTGTGTGGACATCTCAGGAAACTAGTGTGCCCAGAGCTGTGAGAGCCAAGAGGAAGGGCAGGTGGGGAGGAGCTGGGAGCCCCAGGCCGGCTCACAGGGGCCTGCAGAGCCCAGGAGACATGGCCTCCCCGTCCCCACTGCATCACGCCCACTCGGGCCACACCGCCTACTGCTGACATCTCCAACTGGAACTCAGTTTGAGATTGTGGAAATGGGATCTGGGGTCCATCTCCAATCCACTCAGCCATGGCTGGTGCAGGAAGGTAGAGCCTTCACACAGTCCAGGCTGACGTTAATTAAGAAACGACAGCTGAACTTGATGTCAGATGGTCCTTTGCAGGGAAGGGCATCCCACAGCTAAACCTGCCTCAGGGAGCCAGGCAGGCGGGCATCTCTGGAAGGATGGCTGTGAATGCCCACTCAGCAGGGTCCCCTGGCCAGCCTCCATCTGCCTGGGGGAGGGAGGAACACTGGCGCCCTCTGCAGGACACAAGGAGGCAGGACAAGAGCATGCCAGGTTGCTGGCTGAGCATCCAGGGTACCCACCCTGGATCTTGAAGAGTTTTGCTAAGAGTCTTTGAACACGTGCCACCCCCACAATGAGCCCCAGAAACCTCACCTGGCAAGTGGGGGGAGGGGACAGACTGGGAGAAGGCTGAGGACACTGGCAGGTGCAGAGTCCACACGGGGTATTTCTTTATTCTTCTTATTTTTCATTTATTTTCCCTTTTGCTGCCCTTTTTTTTAATTGTTGTTGTAGGAATTATTGTTGTTGCTGTAATTGATGTCATTGTTGTTGGCTAGGACAGAGAGAAATGGAGAGAGGGAGGGGAAGACAGCGAGGAGGAGAGAAAGACAGACACCTGCAGACCTGCTTCACCGCCTATGAAGCGACTCCCCTGCAGGTGGGGAGCCGGGGGTTGGAACTGGGATCCTTGCGCTGGTCCTTGCGCTCTGCCATTAACACAGCAAAAACTTCCATAGCCGGACCTGGGCAAGGACGCAAGGCCAGATCCTCAAATGGACATTATGTCAAACAGTCACTGCAAAGAGTGTCACTAAAAAGTATTTAAGAGCAGGGGATCAGGCAGTGCCACACCTGGGTAAGCTCACATGTTACAGTGCGCAAGGACCCAGGTTCAGATAACTGGTCCCCACCTGTGTGTGGGGGGGGGAGCTTCATGAGTGCTGAAGCAAGTCTGCAGGTGTCACTCTGTCTCTTTCCCTCTCTTTGTCTCCCTGCCTCTCAATTTCTCTGCAAACTGGCGTAAGGATTGCAGTTCGAGCCCCCGGCAGGTGTCTATCTTTCTCTCTCCCCCCTCTGTCTTCCCCTCCTCTCTCCATTTCTCTCTGTCCTATCCGACAACGACGATATCAATAACATCAACACTAACTACAACAAGAGAAGAGCAAGGGCAGCAAAAGGAATAAATAAATAAATATCAAAAAAAAATAAAGAACATGGAGAAATCCAAAGCTGGGGCTATGGAGCAGCAGCAGCAGCAGCTGTGTTTCTCTCTCTCTCCTCTGCCGGGTCAACTAGCAATACCAAAGGAGACCACCTGGGACCACAGCAAGACAGGACTAGAACGCCTTCAAGAACCCACCAAATCACCGGTGAGTGCAAACACGTGTGGCTCGTGGACAGAGAGGAGCCTAGGGTGAGATTAAGTGGCTGGTAACAGCCCAGCAGTTTACCAGTTGAGACCCCACATCCAGTCTGTTCCACCAACAAAAAGACGGCTGAAGGGAGCAGAGGACTCCCCTAAGACTCACCAAATGCAACTGAGAGTCTCCATTGCTACTGCCCTAAGAGGCTGGAGGAGAGGGGGGAAGCCCTGTGTTGACACCAGGGCACAGAAAACTAACCAGGAAACTCAGGAGAAGATCTGTACCTCAGTGGCATAGTGGTGGGGCTATGAGAGTCTCTTTGCATAACCACAGGATTATCTCTGCCCCTCCCTGCTTTATCTCTTGGTCAGGAGTCAGTGATTAAGCTAAGAAGCCTACTTATAGTTTAAAAGCCCTCAGGCTCTCATAGCCTACAGGAAAGAAAAATCAAAAAAGAGGCTTTTAAGCCACTGAGCTCCAACTCAGGGATTAAAATATTTTTGAAACAACTATCAATTTCCACAACTGTGAACCCTTTAATTACCTTACTTAGACACAAGTCAATCCAGGCAAGAGTGATCAGTAATTTGAAAAGTACTGAGAGAGGGACCTCATAATATACTATATAAAATGGTTAAACTAACAAGAAGAAATATTGGAGAAATGAACCAGGACAAGAGTCCAGCTAAAAGCCCCCCAAAGGTTGAAGCACAAAATAATACGGTCAACATCCAAACACTAGTTAAGGAAATAATCACAGGAGTGAGTAAAGAGTTTGAAAGAATTGTCATCAGAAATGCAGAAACAACAAATGATACCCTAGAAGAAAACTCTAATTATGTCAAGGTTATTAGAGAGCTGAAAGCTGAAATAGCTGAGCTAAGAACACAACTAGCTGAACAAGCTAAAACAGTATCAGAACAGGGTAACAAAATAGATGAACTCCAGAAAACAGTAGAGGGGAGAGAGAATAGAATCAATGAGGCTGAAGACTGAATTAGCTAGATCAAGGACAAACTAGAGACAACTAAAAAAGAAGTAAGAGATCTCAAAAAGAGATTAAGAAATAATGAAAACAACAACAGAGACCTTATGGGACGACTTCAAAAGAAACAATATACATATTATTGGCTTACCAGAGGAAGAAAGACAGGGAGGGGAAGGAAACATTCTTCAGGACCTAATAGCTGAGGACTTCTCTAGACAACTTCAAAGACATAAAGGTTCAAGAAGTCCAGAGGGTCCCAAACAGAATTAACCCAGACACAGAGACACCAAGACATATCATATTGAAAATAGAAAGGAATAAGGATAAAGAAAGGATCCTGAAGGCTGCAAGAGAAAAACAAAGAGTCACCTACAGAGGAAAACCCATAAGATTAGCTGCAGACTTCTCCACACAAACACTACAGGCCAGAAGAGAATGGCAAGATATCTATCTAGTGCTCAATGAGAAAGGCTTTCAACCAAGACTACTGTATCCTGCTAGACTCTCACTCAGACTAGATGGAGGCATAAAAACCTTCTCAGACAAGGAACAGTTGAAAGAATCAATTATCACCAAGCCTGCCCTGAAAGAAGTTCTGAAAGGTCTCCTATAAACAGTCAACCACCATAAATAGGCCGTAATTCAGAACATTCGAAAACTCTAAAAGTTTTAGAATGTTAAAATATCTTGACTCTTTGATATCAATAAATGTCAATGGTCTGAATTCACCTATTAAAAGGCACAGAGTAGGAAGATGCAACCCAACAATATGTTGCCTACAAGAAACCCACCTAACTCAACAAGACAAGCACAGACTCAAAGTAAAAGGATGGAAAACTATCAGACTAGCCAATGGCCCCCCAAAAAGGGCAGAAACAGCTATTTTCATATCTGACACGCTAGACTTTAAAATCAATAAAATTAAAAAAGATAGGGATGGCCACTACTTAATGCTCAGTGGATCAGTCAATCAAGAGGACTTGACAATTATTAACATCTATGCACCCAATGAGAATTCATCTAAAAACATCAAACATCTACTCAAACAGCTATAGAAATATATCAACAGCAACACCGTCATAGTAGGGGACTTCAACACCCCTCTCTCTCAGCTTGACAGGTCATATAGGCAGAAAAATCAATAAAGACCTGAGGAAGCTAAATGAGGAGATAGATAAACTAGAACTATTGGACATTTTCAGAGTCATTCATCCCAAGAAACTGGAATACACATTTTACTTAAGTCCACACTGGTCATTCTCAAAGATAGACCATATGTTAGGCCACAAAGATAGCATCAGCAAATTCAAGAGCATTGAAATCATTCCAAGCATCTTCACAGACCACAGTGGAATTAAACTAACACTTAACAATCAACAAAAGATTAGTAAGAGTCCCAAAATGTGGAAGCTCAACAGTACACTTCTTAACAACTACTTGGTCAAAGAGGAAATAAAGGAACAAGTCGAAGTGTCTTGAGAGTTCAATGAAAATGAAGACACAGGCTATCAAAATATTTGGGACACAGCTAAGGCAGTACTGAGAGAGAAGTTCATAGCTATACAAGCACACATTAGGAAACAAGAAAAAGCACAAATAAACAGCCTGATTGCACATCTTAAAGACCTAGAAGAAGAACAAAGGAACCCTAAAGCTACCAGAAGGACAGAAATCACTAAAGGGGAGAAAAAAATAACATTGAAAATAAGAAAACCATACAAAAGATCAACAAAAGTAAATGTTGGTTCTTCAAAAGAGTGAACAAAATCAACAAACCTTTAGCCAGACTCACAAAACAAAAAAGGAGAAGACCCAAATAAATTGGATAGTAAATGAAAGAAGAAACATCACAATAGACACCGCAGAAATTCAACATATCATGCGAGGCTTCTAGGAACAACTATATGCCAGCAAGGTAGAGAACCTGGAAGAAATGATCAATTTCCTAGATACTTACGAACTTCCAAAATTAAGTAAAGAGGAACTAGATAAAAATGAACAGGCCCATCACAACTAATGAAATTGACACAGTTATCAAAAACCTTCCCAAGAATAAAAGTCCTGGGCCAGATGGCTTTACAAATGAATTCTACAAAACCTTCAAAGAAGAACTAATACCTCTACTTTTAAAAGTCTTCCAGAAGATTGAAGACACTGGAATACTCCCTCCCAGCTTCTATGAAGCCAACATCACCCTGACACCAAAAGCAGACAGGGACACAACCAAAAAAGAAAACTACAGACCAATATCTCTGATGAACATAGATGCAAAAATATTGAACAAAATTCTAGCCAACCGGATACAGCAGTATATCAAAAAGATTGTTCATCATGACCAAGTGGGGTTTATCCCAGACATGCAAGGTTGGTTTAATATACATAAATCAATCAGTGTGATCCACCACAAAAGCAAGACCAAAAACCACATGGTCTTATCAATAGATGCAGAGAAAGCCTTTGACAAAATACAACAACAACCCTTTATGATCAAAACACTACAAAAAGTGGGACTAGATGGAAAATTCCTCAAGATAGTGGAGTCTATATATAGCAAACCTATAGCCAACATCATACTCAATGGTGAAAAACTGGAAGCATTTCTCCTCACATCAGGTACAAGACAGGGCTGCCCACTATCACCATTACTATTCAACAGAGTGTTGGAAGTTCTTGCCATAGCAATCAGGCAGGAACAAGGAATTCAAGGGAAACAGGCTGGAAGAGAAGTCAAACTCTCCCTGTTTGCAGGTGACATGATAGTATACATAGAAAAACCTAAGGAATCCAGCAAGAAGCTTTTGGAAATCATCAGGCAATACAGTAAGGTGTCAGGCTACAAAATTAACATTCAAAAGTTAGTGGCATTCCTCTATGCAAACACTAAGTTAACAGCCACAAATGCTGGAGAGGTTGTGGGGTCAAAGGAACCCTCCTGCACTGATGGTGGGAATGTAAACTGATCCACCCTCTGTGGAGAACAGTCTGGAGAACTCTCAGAAGGCTAGAAATGGACCTACCCTATGATCCTGCAATTCCTCTCCTGGGCATAGATCCCAAGGAACCCAACACACCCATCCAAAAAGATCTGTGTACACATATGTTCTTGGCAGCACAATTTGTAACAGCCAAAACCTGGAAGCAACCCAGGTGTCCAACAACAGATGAGTGGCTGAGCAAGTTGTGGTCTATATAACAATGGAATACTTCTCAACTATTAAAAATGGTGACTTCACCATTTTCAGCCAATCTTGGATGGACCTTGAAAAATTCATGTTAAGTGAAATAAGTCAGAAACAGAAGGATGAATATGGGATGATCTCACTCTCTACAGAAGCTGAAAAACAAGACCAGAAGAGAAAACACAAGTAGAACCTGAAATGGAATTGGCGTATTGCACCAAAGTAAAAGACTCTGGTGTGTGTATGTGGGGGGAGAATACAGATCCAAGAAGGATGACAGAGGTGGGGGTTGTATTGTTATATGGAAAACTGAGAAATGTTATGCATGTACAAATTACTGTATTTACTGTCAAATTTAAAGCATTAATTCCCCAATAAAGAAATAAAAAAAAAGAACATGGAGAAGAGGGCTGGCATGCTACCCTGTAGAATGCACGTTACTATACACAAAGACCTGGGTTCAAGTCCTGGGCCATCACATGGGGGCACTTACAGTGGGGAAGTTTCACCAGCAGTGGAGAAGAGATGCTCTCTGTCTATCTCTCATTCCTTTTCTAGAGGAAAGAAAAAAAAAAAAAAAGCAACCTCCTGGAACTGTGACATCGAGCCCCAGTGGCAACCCCAGTGGCAAAATAAGATAAAATAAGGCGGCGGGGGGTAGATGGTGGCGTATCTGGTAGAGCGTACATATCACCATGGTTCAAGCCCAGTCCCTATCTGCAGGAGGGAAGCTTCACGAGTGGTGAAGCAGTGTTACAGGTGTTTCTCTCTCTCTCTCTCCCTCTCCCTCTCCCTCTCTCTCCCTGGCCCTTTACAACTTCAGTATCTTGTTTTATTATTGCTAGCGGGGTGGGCTCAGTGCCTGCATTATGAATACACTGCTACATACGGTCATTCTTTTTCCATTTATTTTTTATCTTTATTTATTTATTGGCTAGAGACAGTGAGAAATTGAGATGGAAGGAGGTGATAGAGAGGGAGAGAGACGCTTGCAGCCCTGTTTCATCACTAGCAAAATCTTCTCCCTGCAGGTGGAGACTGGTGTCTCAAACCCCAGTCTTCGCAAATTGTAATCTGTGCGCTCAGTCAGGTGCACCACCGCCCTGCTCCTTTTCTGTTTCTTTTTATTAGCTAGGACAGAGAGAAGTTGATGGGGCGGGGGAGATGGAGAGACACCTACAAACCTGCTTCACCGCTCACGAAGCGTCCATTCTGCACGTGGAGAGCAGAAGCTCTAACCTGAGTCCTTGCACGTGGTTAAATGTGCGCCTAACTGGGAGTGCCACCAACTGGCCCCTTTGACTTCTGTCTCTATTAAAAATAAAAGAAAATGGTGCTTTCTGCAGGTGTGGATATAGCGTAGCCGCCGCTGTGCGGCGCTCTCCCCAATCAACTAGGAAAAGCTGTGGACATCATCCAAAAACTCAAAATAAAATAAGAAGAGGGGCCGGGTGGTGGCACGCCTGCTAGAGGGCACACATTACGGTGTGCAAGGATCTGGGATCAAGCCCCCGGCTCCTCACCTGCAGGGGGGAAGCTTCACATGGGGGTGAAGCAGGGCTGCAGGTGTCTCCCTGTCCTTCTCCCTCTTAACTTCCCCCTCCACTCTCAATTTCTGTCACTATTCAAAAATAAATACATATTCTTTAAAAAATTCTTTTTAAGGGAGTGGGGGTGGTACAGTGGATTAAGCACAGGTGGTGCAAAGCACAAGGACCACCGTAAGGATCCCGGCTCGAGCCCCCGGCTCCCCACTTGCAGGGGAGTCACTTCACCGGCGGTGAAGCAGGTCTGCAGGTGTCTGTCTTTCTCTCCCCCTCTCTGTCTTCCCCTCCTCTCTCCTTTTCTCTCTGTCCTATCCAACAACAATGACATCAATAATAACTACAACAATAAAACAGGGCAACAAAGGGGAATAAATAAATAAATATTAAAAAAAGGAAAAATTCTTTTTAATTTTTAAAATTTATTTCCTTTTGTTGCCCTTGCTGTTTTATTGTTGTACTTATTATTGTTGTTGTTATTGATGTCGTCGTTGTTGGATAGGACAGAGAGAAATGGAGAGAGGAGGAGAAGACAGAGATGGGGAAAGAAAGATAGACACCTGCAGACCTGCTTCACCGCCGGTGAAGTGACTCCCCTGCAGGTGGGGAGCCGGGGGCTGGAACTGGGATCCTTATGCCGGTCCTTGCACTTCGCACCATGTGTGCTTAACTCGCTGCGCTGCCGCCCGACACCCTCTTTAAAAGTTTTTAAAGATCATAGTAAAAGGATATGGAGCAGATGGCTATGACAGATTGGGTACACTGTGGGGAATGGGCCGGTCCCTGTCTCCCACGACTGCTGAGGTCAGCAGGGCAATTACGGGAAAAGTGCTGGTACTCGGTAAGGGCTGAGTGAAGCGAGTGCATCATCTGAGCCTCATACTCAGAGATACTCAAAGAAGGCTGGGAAAGGAAAACCTTCCCAGAGAAGATGGGTCTGATACGTTCCACAGCATGATCAAGAGCGCTTGTATTTTTCTTTACACTTTGCTACAGCTCCGAAGATAGGCTGCTACTGAATCGCATGACCAGACATTGGGCAGCTCGGGCTCCCGCCGAAGGTGTGTAAAAGACACCAACTGGGGAGTCGGGCGGTGGTGCAGCAGGTTAAGCGCACGTGACCCAAAGCGCAAGGACCGGCGTAAGGATCCCGGTTCGAGCCCCAGCTCCCCACCTGCAGGAGAGTCACTTCACAGGCAGTGATGCAGGTCTGCGAGTGTCCGTCTTTCTCTCCCCCTCTCTGTCTTCCCCTCCTCTCTCCATTTTTCTCTGTCCTATCCACCAATAACCACAACAATGTCAACAAAAGGGTAAATAAATATTTTTAAAAAGACACCAACTGGCACCAACTGCACGGAGGGGGCAGGCAGGGCAGAACCCAGTCTGGATGCCTGGTGACTCCCAGGCTCCCTGGTACCTAGACAGCCCAAGTTATCTTTGGGCCTCGGTTGCCATCTCCTTCCCAACACTGCCCTCTCCTGGCCAGTGTTAAGATTACAGTCTGTGAACTAAAGTTACTTGGGCCCAACCCCAAGCAGGAGGCTCTCCATTAGCGAGAGGAATGTGAAGCCCAGAGGGGTAAGGCAGCACATCTGAGGCTGCACAGCAGACAGCTGAGAGCTCATTCTGGTCCAGGTGTTATGCTAACAACTTCCTGGGGAGGATTGCATTTAAAAAGCACAACCGGGAGTCAGGCGGTAGCACAGCGGGTTGAACACACTGGCACAAAGCGCAAAGACTGGAGTAAGGATCCCGGTTCGAGCCCTCGGCTCCCCACCTGCAGGGGAGTCGCTTCACAGGCAGTGAAGCAGGTCTGCAGGTGTCTATCTTTCTCTCCCCCTCTCTGTCTTCCCCTCCTCTCTCCATTTCTCTCTGTCCTATCTAACAATGACAACATCAATAACAACTACTACTACAACAATAAAAAAGGGCAACAAAAGGGAAAATAAACAAATATTAAAAAATAAAAGCACAACCATGTGCTAGGGAGATGATATGGTGGTTATGCAAAAGGCTTTCGCGACTGAGACGCTCAAGTCCTGGGTTCAATCTCTTGCACTGCCATAAGCCAGAGCTCAGCAGCCCTCTGCTAAAATAAATGAGTAAATACCACAGCCATGATGGCCAGCATTCCCTGGACAGAGACTGCTCCTCTCCCCGCACTCACTCACTCTCTCTCTTTTCAATTTTGATTGATTTAGTATTGGATAGAGAGAGAAAAAAAAAAACCGAGAGGGGTGGGGGAGATAGAGAGACACCCGCAGGCCTGCTTCACCACTCGTGAAGCTTGCCTCCTGCAGGTGGGGACCAGGGACTTGAACCCGGGTCCTCGAGCACTGTAATGTGAGCACTTAACCAGATGCACCACCTCCTGGCCCCTCCCTCCTTCTCCATACTCATCTTCCAGTTCCCTGATATGTAGGACACATGGACTAGCTGGACCAGAGACTTCCTTTTTCCTGCCTCCTGAGCAGTGTGGTGAGAACGTGTGGCCAAAGTCTAGCCCCGTCTCCCGTAAGCGGGAGTGACAGATCAATTTGCAGGAGCTTCTTTAAAGACATCGGACACGACACACATCTGTGGAGACTTCTTTGCCATGCCTGCTTCCTTCCTTCCAGCTGGAATGAGGCAAAAACAGCTGGAGCTCACGCAGTTACTGTGGACCCAAAAATAAACATGATCTTGGGACTAGATGCTCTGCTGAGGAGACTGCTAGAAGGAACCCAGGCCTCTTAACTCCATGCAACATCAGACCTGTTCTAAACTTAACTTGAGAGAGAAATGAGCTGTCTTATTTTTTTAAATATTTTATCTTTATTTATTGGATAGAGTCAGCCAGAGATCAAGAGAGAAAGGGGTGATAGAAAGGGAGAGAGACAGACAGACACTGCAGCCCTGCCTCACCACTCGCCAGGCTTTCCCTCCACAAGTGGGGACAGGGGTCTCAAACCCGGGTCCTTATGCATTGTCACATGTGCGCTCAACCAGGCGCTCCACTGCCTGGCCCCTAAGCTGTCTTATTTATGCCACAGGTCCTGGGGAACATTCACCTACAGCCAACCCCAGCCCTATATACCTCTAGTTTAAAGAAGCAATGGGGACTCTCTCTCTTTTGCTGGACACACACTCTCGTTTCTTACTTCTCCTGCCCTTGGCTTTCCAGAACCAAAATGGTGAGTCCAATGTTGCCCATCATGTCCTTACCCCTCCCGTGTCCCACCCTCAGTTTGGACGCCCTCCCCCCCCCAAGAATGTGACCAGCCAGGGCTTCCATCTGGCCAGCCTGTGACTTAGGTCCGGCCTCTGTTCCGATTCCTCGGTTCCTCGGTGCCAGTGCTGTACTCATTGTTATCTGGTTCAGCAGCAACCCCACCCGCGACCTCCAGGAAGACAAGGCGCAAAGCCCAAAGCCCTCCTTGCAAATCAATCAGCTAACGATTGGCAGAGATCTGAGGGCTTTTAGAGATGCCCCCACCCCGCACTCACCATAGTTGTCAAGAACACATCTTCCCTTTCTCCTCTTTTGCTCCCAGGACCTGAGAGACAAATGGAAGTTTCCTGAAATGATGGACCCCCCTCCCCCGCCCTGCCTCCCATGTGTGTGTCCATGGCCAGAGGGAGAATGATTGGGTTGGCCTTCATCCTGGAAAAATCAACTCTCCTGAGCGATGAAATATTAAATAATAATTGGCATTCAATATCTGAACAGCAGGGAAGCATTTAAAAAGCAGCTCAGAGCGTGTTTTCAGCTTCTCCAGAAGCCACGGCCCTGCTGGGTCTGAAAGTGGTGCGCCCAGTCGATAAGTCTGTCTCAAACAGAGGAGCCAGCCTGCGGGTGGGGAGCTGGACCTTGAGAAGAGACCTCAACCAATCAGTGCGGGGAGCTCCTCTGGTGCTTGGGCAAAGTCACCCAAGATGCCCTAAGCCTCTAGAATTCACTTCTCCCCATAGGACAGAGAGAAGCTGAGAGGGGAGAGGGAGATGGAGAGGATTTCCCCTGCAGGTGGGGAGCGGGGGGGGGGGGCTTGAACCTGAATCCTTGCCTGGATCCTCGCGCTTAGTACTACGTGCGCTTAGTAATACGGCAGAGTGCCACTGCCAGGCCCCCGTGTCTTTCTTTTTCTACCGTGAAAAGCAGCAGCGCCCCAGGCCAAGGCTCTTCTCATGTCGCCTTCCAAGATCCTCCCTCTGACTTCAGCAGGAGGCAGAGAAGGGATGTTGGTCTGTCTGCCTATCCCGGAGACTCCACTACAAGTGAAACTTTTTTCCTCACCATTGTCCTTGGTTGTGGGAGCCGCATCAGGGAGCCCCGAGCGGCCCATCTTGTCCTGGGGGGGTGCCCTCATTGTGGAATCCAGCGCCGGCTCAGGCTCCTCACAGAAGGGCAGCGGCTGGTTGCCTGACAGCCCACGGGGCAGCGTCTGCATCAGCTTGAGCTTCCGGAACCGGTTGGACATTCGGTTCCACCAGGACTGTCAAGGCCACACAGGGGGTCACGTCCCAGGAACACCCAAGGCAGGACCACAGCGACATTCCACGCGTGTCTTGTCTCCCCTG